>NW_027331861.1:0-278859 GCF_033568475.1 Henckelia pumila | reverse complement strand
CCTGCAAATCATTGCAAAATGTGAGATCCACATCCGGTATCCAATACCCAAGAAGTTGTATTAAGTGACATGTTTATTTCGATATAGAACATACCCTTTGCAGTTCCCAACTGCTCAAGATACTCCTTGCAGTTGCGCTTCCAATGACCCGGCTTCTTGCAGTAATGGCAAACATCCTTGGATTTTCCATTGTTTGAAGCCTTTGTCTTTTGCTTCTTCTCGGGTTCCACTTTCTTGGGTGGGGAAGAACGTTTCTTGCCCTTCATACTTGGCCCCTTCTTAGCAGAAGATGAGGAGCCCACCAAGAAAGCTGGCTTATCCTTCTTAAGTGTGGATTCATATGTAACGAGCATATTGACCATCTCTTCAAGGGTGGCCTCTATCTTGTTCATATTAAAATTTATCACGAATCCATCAAATGAAGAAGGAAGAGATAGAAGCAGCAAGTCCACATTGAGTTCATGCTCCAACACCAAATCAAGGGTCGCTAACTTCTGTATGAGCCAAATCACTCGTACCCCATGATCACGGACCGAAGTCCCTTCACGCATGCGGCACGTCATCAACTCCTTCACAGTAGAGAACCTTTCAGCCCTCGACTGAGCCCCAAAAAGTTCCTTGAGTTGCGTGTGAATGTCAGCAGCATTCACCGTGTCCTCAAATCGCCTCTGGAGTTCATCAGACATCGAGGCTTGCATATAGCATTTGGTCTTGATGTCATGGTCACACCATGCATCAAGTTTGGCCAATTCCTCCGGACTTATGTCAGCTGGTGCTTCCTTCGGAGGTGCTTTCTCTAACACGTAGAGCATTTTCTCCGAAGTTAAGACAATCTTCAACTTCCGGAACCATTCCGTATAGTTGGCGCCAGTCAGCTTGTTTTGTTCGAGGATCGAGAATAAAGGATTTCGCGAATTCATTGTATGAAATACTGAAAAGGAAAAACAGACATATATCAATGATTGTTTAACAATTTACTAAGACATAAAATAGGCGAATTTAATTTTATGAATCTCACTCCCACTATTTTAACGATTTCACCACCCTCTAGTGAAAACGGGAAACTTTTTCCTTAGTGAGAACATGGAGTCCAATTGACAAACTTATGGTCCCGAATAATATCAGCCAACCATAATTCTCAAAAGGTTGAGCCCAATTGCTTCCAAAGCAACCCCCATGTATTTACCTCATGTCCAATAAGGGCCCAATAATATGACGCCGTTTAAAGTGACATGTCAAGATGACCCATCAATATTAAGTTGTGATGGACGGTCGCCATGTGGATCCCCCAATAATATGAGCCGATCCCATGGGAGTTCCACCCAACTTACAACATTTGTCGATCCAATGTACAGCTTTCCGACGGACGGGCCCCCCCAATAATATGAGCCGGACCGTATCCGCGGGTAGCATCACATACATTGACCGTTGATGGAAGGTAGGAACATTTAAACAATATTTAAATTTCCTTTATTTATCTTGATATAAATTTTAAATCATATTTAAAATGAGGGATTTTATTTATAAAAATATTTGTCTCATCATATTTAATTTATTGCATGCATTGCCGGATTCACGCAATTTATGTCTAAACATGCATACAATCATAATATCACATATTATTAGGATGATCGATTCCATTTCTAATTGACCCGTGGTTGCCAATCACGGGTCTTAGTCCAATCCTAGGTAATATGCAGTATGCAAATGCAATCCTATTACATATGCTTCCAATTTACATTTCTTCAGTCTTCATTGTCTGCTGGGCCCACCATCTTCAAATCTTGATCTCCCACTAAATCTAATGTATTTACAATAAATAACAATGACAAGTAGGGGATACATTTTTAGGGGGTGGGAACGGGCTATAAACCAAGCCCACTTTTATTACATATGACATTCATATCGGGCCATAAACCAGGCCCATTAATAAAACCAACAACAATAAAGACAAAATGTAAATTCCTAACATACACCTACAAAATTGGTCATGGCAATCGATCATCCTTATCCAATAACATTTAATTCAAAATTAATTTATTGGATAACATGCTGTGGCAATTCAAATTTAAACAAGATAAAATCATATTTTATATATAAAATCACATTTCACATATAAAATCATATTTTATCTCCATATCAAATAAAATCATATTTTATCTATAAAATCCAATTTTACAAATAAAATCATATTTTACTTAATATATCATAACATCATATCTTATCATCAATTGTACCAAAATAATTGATTTCAAAATTCAATTTACGGATAAAATATTAAAATTTTCCAAAAATTCAAATTTATCCAAAATTAATTTTAAAATTTACGGACTCGAACAATTCGATCCGAAATCTCGTGAACCAATCAAAAACAATTTTTGACCGGACCAAAAATAAAATTTTAACATATTAAAATTAATTTTTAATAAAATATTAATTTTTCCCGCGGGCCACCCGGGACACTCCCGGGTTGGCCCGCACCCGGGGCGCGGGCCGGGGCAGCCCGGCTGCCCCCTTAGGGCAGCAACGCTTGCTGCCCTGGCGGCGCCTGGCGCCGCCGCTGGGCGGCGCCGAGCGCTGCCCTGCGCAGCGCCCAGCGCTGCGCTGGGCAGCGCACAGCGCTGCCCTGGGCAGCGCCGTGCGCCGCTTTGGGCGGCGACGGTCGCCGCCCTGGGCGGCGCCGTGCGCCGCCCCTGGGGGCAGCGACCATCGCTGCCCCCTCCGGGCAGCGATCCAATCGCTGCCCGGGTTTCGCCCCCGGAAAAAAAATTTTTTTTTATTAAAAATATTTATTTTGTTTCATAAACCGAGACTCAAAAATTTTGTACAATTGATTAATTCAATCGATTGATCTGAGCAACCTGGCTCTGATACCACTGTTGGATAACTGGCGAGTTCCCAGACCAATTACGATTGATACCCGGTGCAGCGGAAGTTTAAAAATTTTTCATGGAACGTTTCCATGGTATGGGTATCAACCGTTCATCAATTGAATTACGTGTGTGTAAAATTTAAATAACAATTAAATAAATTTTACCTCAAATCTCGCAACGAGATTAATGGACACCAACAGAACAATTCTGCTCTTGTTGTCTCTCCCTGGAACCGATGAACGCCTTCAATCAGGTCCACGAACAGAGGTTTAATCCCTCTGATAGATTGCACTAGAAAATCTATCAGAAGTTTTCTGCGAAGAGAATACACGAATTTGATTCGTTATTCCTTACTGCGATTCAAAATCACAGACCGGAATTTCTCGGGCAGAGGGGGAGGGTTCGGCCAAAACGTTTTTGAGAGGGGCTAGGGTTTCGAAAATCCTGTCTCAAAAATTATGACCTGTTGTGTGTAATTTCTGTACTGAAATAACTTATTTATAATGCAGGCCACTAACACCTTAGGGCCCATTAGTCATAAGCTGGGGCCCGACAAGCAAAGCCCGCTCGTTCAGAAATTAATATAAAATTCATCGTGACTCCGATTGATGAAACGATTTCACCAATGTGCACAGAAACCATTTCTGCACGTTTTAAAGTCAAAATAAATTTTCCTGAATCCGAATTCAGTGGTTTCCAAAAATGTCCATCCCTATGTCATTTTAGGAAACCCTACTCCCTTACTCTTAATTAAGAAGTCCAACTCCTTAGTTCATTAAATTTAACTCTTTAAATTTAACTATCTCAACGGGGATTAAAACTCCATTACACTGTGTGACCCTCAATGGTTCAGGGATACAGCTAGCCGTGGGCTCACAACTCCTTGTGACTCGGAACAACACTTTCCGACTTGCCCAACGAATCATGGTAAAGCGCCTAGCAACATCGCCCCATGATTCCCTAGGTATCACTGATAGTGCCTACAAGAACCAGTAGATTTTGGTTAACGTACAGTACGGTCCCTTCATCCATATATCCCGATCGAATCAACAACCATTGGTATATCGAGAGTCGCTCAAGATTCGATAACTATGCAATGCATCTTGAAGATCAAATTAGTGACATCGCATGTGCTACTAAGAAACCATTTCTTAAATCACATCAAGTACTCTGGCCAGAGATTTGTCACACTAATATCTCCTCAGATCGCATAGGATATCCACACTCGCAAGTATGTGGTGAATCCTTGACAACAATGCATTGACTCCTATATGTGTCGTAACTGTACCCAATCTCGACACCTGATGACCCCCTCAGAGTCGGTAAACGAGTCAAAGCACAGTACTAGCATATAGAGTCTCCATGATGTTTCAAGTCGTAAGGACTAATGGTGTACAACCAAAACCGCGGACTTTATCCACTCGATAAGTGATAACCACTTGGAAAGTTCGGATAGGGTAGTTCGACTATTCATCCTATGAATATCCATTTGCATGCTTCGAACATCTCCATGTTCCCTACCAATGAAACGTGGTACTCCGCATCGCAAATGCTAGTCTCAAACTCGAGCGATCCTTATCCTTATTATCGGACGGCTCAATCGACTAGGAACGGTTTTAGAATATACAGTGACTATAAGATGTATTTCATGATAGACATCTCCATGTTCTACCACATCTTACATACACTATAGTATATTCAAGGTCTTTATCAAAACAACAATAGTATATCACAATATAACAATATGAAGTAATATAAAGTCATTGCCATAAAAGTGTAAATAATATTAAACAAAAGATTGTTTATACAAAGAGTCAACAAAGCCCATAGCCACACAGTTGGCTCACTGGGCACCCACTCTTACATATAAAGGGAAGATTGCTCAAGAAGTGAAAAGAAGGCAAGCAACACGAAAAATCTCAATCAACTCAATCACTTGAATACTATCAGAAGTCCTCATCTGATATACTAAAGCAATACTTGAGCACACTTACAAGATCATTCACTTGCTGCTCAAATAAACCCTCGCCTACAGTTTACATTACTGATCTTCAAGGATCATCCTAGGGTTTCCAAGCCTCTCGACTGCTCTGCAGTTTGAGAAGCTCAACCGGACTGTATTCATTATTGAAGAGACTTGAAGCTACTCTAAAAGCTTCCACCAGTCTGATAAGAACTGAGAATCTTATATGTGTAAATCTAGGAGTTTCGGATTAGGCATTGGATAAGTCCTAAGTCTGAAGTGGGTGTATTGTAAGACGTTGTAATAACCAAAGTCTTCTAGTGAATTCCTTCCTAAGTGGAAGAAGGGGAGACGTAGAAGGATTAAGCCTTCGAACTTCCATAAATCGTGCCTTAGTCTTTACTGCATATTTATCTTATATATTGCTCATACATCGTGTTATAACTTGCCTTTGCATCACTAAAACCTCTGAACTATTTCCGCACTATTTAAGTTGTTCAAACCGTTTTAGAAGTTGAGAAAACAGATTAAGTGAACTAAACTTCACTTGATCATTTTGAAAAGAAATAAAATAAGTTTCAGAGTGTATTCACCCCCCCTCTACCCTCTGAACCGATCCCAACAGTATCTATGTTAACTATTTCTATTATTTGACAGTTTAAAGTAATTTATCATTCAAAGTCTTAAAGAAAAAGGGTAAAATCGAAAGAAAAGATGATATAAGTCTCTCAACTATTATAAAATCTATTATAAAATAGTTGATATATGGTTGGTGGCTATTAATGAGTGGTATACAAGATCAGATTAATATTTTCAAAATGAAATTAATTTTCGTCATATATACAAAATCAAATATTTCAATTTGACTAGTACAAATTCAGCATGTTCAGCCAACTATATATTTATATAAAGGCCACAAATTTGGACATCTTTTCTCTCCAAAAAGAAGCAAGGTTTTTATTTATCAAAAATAAAAGAAACAAGCCCTAAGGGGTGTTCAAGTTGGTGGAGTATGTGAACTCTTGGCCAGAGGTCAGAAGTTCGATTCCCCCTACCAACACCTTCTTGAATTAGCCTGTCACACAAGGCTTGCCTAGTATGATTTACTTGGCTAACGTGGTTTGCAGGCTATTGCGTTAGTCCGAAAGTTTACCTAGTACACACCGAAAATAACGCTGCGAATTCTCACGTCACAAAAAAAAAAAAAAAAAAAGAAAGAAAGAAACAAAGTAGTCATGACAATTAAGAGTCAAAGATTGTCCTAACTTTGTTTCTTCTTAGCTGTCTTATCGGGGCCGTACTCTCCTCACGTCCCAATTTTGACAGCAAATATGGCCATGTACGTCAGCTTTTCTTACTTTTTTTTCAAAAAAATATAACAATAATGTATAAATATTTTTTTTAAATTTTTTACATCTTACACAAAATTGTTGCATCTTCCATTATTTTATAACTCGTAAATGTTTTGGATGCAGCCTCGGCGCAAGGAAAATAAGGTGTGGTGCGTGGTACAAGCTGGTGCTCCAGCTCCCAAAATGCAAGTGTTTATAGAGTACTATATGCTTGTGGGGTGAACGATATTGCGCACTTATCCAACCAGATGGATCTTGTTTCAAACCCAACAACCTATATGACCACGCGACCTTCGTTCTTAACAAAGAGTATCGTCGTACTGGTATTTGCAAATGCCGATATTGGAATTACGGTCACGGTTGATCCATGTAAATAATTGATATGATTACATACCCTATTAACTTATTGTATGTTTAATATGTGCAGCTTATTGTAATTGTAACTATATATGATTACTGCAATGGATCGGATCAGAGTACTTCAAGCAGAGAAATATTTGTTAAGGAGTACAATAAGTGTTTATTAGGCATAATGTGTTTATTAAGCAAACAAAAATAATAATAAAAATACATTGTGTACGTTATTATAAACATATATAAAAATCTTATGTTTCTCATTCAAATTATCTCCAATTTATGTTTATATATTATTAATATATATATGCATCGCATATATTGATATAATGTAAGAGCAAAGTTCGAAAGAATTAATGTAAAATTATAATTTTGAAGAACCAGATATCCAATAATCATAATTCTCCTATCACTAATTTTACAATCCTTGATGAGAAAAACACATTTAAAAAAAATAAGTGAGAGTAACACAAAATTTCAGACACAATGATCTAAATTAACACCACAAGTTCCTTGAAAAAACATGAAATAGGTGGAATTAAATTTTAATATTTCCATCTGATTTAGTGATGACAAATTAAATTCCGACCCAATATTATCGAAAATCCAATTTAAAAGACTTTTTTTTTCGACTATAATTTCGTTTCGGCTCTGGATTTTAAGCCTCCACCATCGATTTAACAAGAATGCAAGATAATGAATTCGTATAGTTTTTTCGTATGATCGTCTGGCTTTGTCAAAATTATTATAAGATTAAATATAATTATTGACATAATTTAATCATTCGATCCAAATTTACATTTTCAAACAAGTTAATCAATTACATATACTCGAAATCTTTTATTGATCGACGAAATTCAAAGAGAAGCATGCTCTACTTTTTTCATTTGTGTTTTATCAGTCTCTAGGTTCTGTTTGAACATGCACTTATAAAACATTTTTTATAAAAGTGTTTTTAAATATTTTTTTTATAAAATGTTTTAAAAGTTGAATGTTTTAAGAACAAATATGTGTTTAGGCAATTATTCTATATAAACATTTTAAAATTTCAAAAGTAATGATGTTCATATTTTGTCTTCCATAGTTTCATTCTAAAAACATTTAAAAATATCACTCAAATGTTCTTTAAAAACTATACTTGTAGTCGTAGAACTTTTTAAACAATATTTTTCAAAAATATTTTACAAAATTTTATCCAAATACGTGCTTTAAGTTTTTTCACATATAAAACACTAAAAATATTTTTAAAGTACATGTTCAAATGAAACCAAAATCTTTTACGCAAAACTTATGTGCAATGGTCTCATCGTCAATTTTCTGAGATATATAAAAACGTTACTTTTTATGTCAACAATATTACGTTTTATTGTAAATATGAGCTAAGTTGACCGTTTCACAAGATAACTGCTCAATTTTTTAAAGTTACATTTTTTCATCCTTATTTTTAAAAAAAAAAAAATTGGATTTAGTTATATTTCACCGATATTATAAAACTAGAGATTTTAGTTTTTCTTTGCGATTTTGATCCCCTATGTTATCAAAGATCTAGGTTTCTACCTTTTTTCCCCTCTTTTCGGTTTCACTCTTTAGGCTATACTAATATAATGCTGATATGAAACTGATATGTGTGTAGTCATCAACAATCTTAATAAAAAAATAACAAAAACTAAAAAAAATCATAGATGAAATACTAAGAACCCGCTTGGTTTGAGAAACTATAGGGTAAAAACACTTTTTTTAAAAAAAATACTTTTCTTAAAATTGTTTCTTTGGTTACAAAAGTCATTTCAAAAAAACATTTAAAAAGTACTTTTTTAAAAACTAAAATTTCTAGCTTTTTAGGATTTTGCTTCTAATTAATAATTTACAAATTTGAATAAAAACAATTTTTCACATCTATCCAGACACCAAAATGACTCTTGCTTTTTAAAATAAAAACACTTGAAAATGCTGAACTTAAGAACTTTTTTAAGCTTCAAGCTTCTATATACAAACTGACATAAATTTGTTAAGAATTAATCATGTACCCAATTAATTTTTTTATTCACAAGTTGTGCTGACTCAATCGTCCTAAATGTATTTAACGTTGTACACAGCATCGTCTTCGGTTCATATGGTTTTCACGTTGGATCCACAATCAGGTCTAACAACTCTACCGTGTGCAACATTTTACATCGCACAACAGAGAATTCGTGCATAACAAACGGCCTTGGAGTGAGGGACAAATTTCCCAAAAGAATGTTGACTCAAAAAAACTTAAAGAATACATGTTATGTCATGACTAAATCTAATTTATTGCTCATCATTTTTTAATGTTATAACCCCCATCATGATTTGAATAGAAGCATTTAACTTCTAATATTTGTTCCAAACTTTTGAAATGTTACATCTTCATGAAACTAAGGTTTCTGTCAACCCAAAACCAGAAAAAAAAAATAATTTAGTTATACTGATCAGTACCTGGATAAAACATTCAAGGTTTTCTTTTCTCCTTATATATCTTTAATTTCTTCTATTGTTTTGTCCTTCAAATATATTGATCTCATTTCAATTGTGTGTATCTAATATTAGAAACCTCGAGAAATCTGAGGAATGGTTATTACAGGGCCACAAAAAAATAGTTCCTAAGAACCCAGGTTCGCTACTTGTTATACCTATATATAGTAGGGGTGCGCAAAATATCGTTTAACTGAAATAGTTGATAGTTATATTGCTTTTTAGATATCAAATCTCATGTATGTGCTTAAGAAAATAATTAAACATGGATTATTTTATGTGTTCAAACACAAATCATTAATCAACACCACGTGTTGTTTAATTTTATAATTAAAATATTTTAAATCAAAATGATTTATGAATTTTATAATAAAATTGAATGATATTTTTACATTCTTATATCATAAAATTTACTAATATTTTATGTATTTTTATAATAAATTGAATATATATATATATAGGGGTAGAAAATTCATGATAATAAAAATCGAGATTGGGACGGGAAAGAGGACGAGAACGTGTTTTGGATTTGTGGACGAGGATGGGAAGTCGCCCCATTTAGTGAATTTTTTTCTTCATTTCTTTGGCAACGTCGACTAAATTGCTCAAGGTTAATTTAACAAGGAGAAGTTTTTAATAAGACAACATTCTCCAACTTTGGCAAATACCAAACTTAATTCTCATTCGTCTCGATTGTGATTTCTAGTGGGATGTCCATGACAATGTAGTTCAATTGCATAGTTGTAGCATACATTTCATATGTATTTCCTTGGTTTCCAAGTTACAGGATATGTTTATTCCAATAGCTCTGGATTTTCTTCAGGTATTGAACTTGTTGCTCCGGCAGATGAACTCGCCTCTCACTCTCTTAAATTTGACAACGAGCGGTGGCATCAGCTGTCGCTGCCTTCTCCTGGATCCTACTGATTATTTCATTACGATCGTAGACCATCTACATTCCTTCAGCCAACTCCAATGCAGGATCAACAAGGGGATTCACTTTAGATAGGATAATCTTCATGTTTGAGTACATCTTTGCAACACTAAATAAACGTAAGAGAAAAACGAAAGAGTAAAACGAAACTAATAGTGGGAGACAATGAAGGGAATGACTAAACCTAATGTACATCGGTGAAATGTGTTGGACATTTCACTAATCCATTTAATTGATGACACAAGTTGGGTAAATATATTTAACTTTTTAATTATTAAAATAAAAAATACTTTTCAAAGAAATAACATGTTTTGTTAGCAAATTAGTGAATTTATTATGGATCAATTACGTTTCCTTCCATTGAGGTTTATATCACAATTACAAATAAACCCAAATAAATTAAGATATAACAAACATCCTATTAACATTTTCACTTATCTTGCATATTACCCCTCCATTAAAACATTTGATAGAAAATATATTATAACCCAAAACAATACTGCAACATTCCAAATTTAATTAGCCTTAATTGATAATTTTATATACTATAAAACTTGACCAAAATATCATATCATTTTATAATTACACGTGTAATTTTTGGTTAGTTTTGGGCACATGCCCAAAACATAGTTAAAAAGATTTCAACTCTCACCTTAACAGTTCATTTACTCATTGCGTAATTTCTCAATCACGTTGCAGATGCAGAAAATGCACCAGATAATCTTGTCGAATGTCAAGCCTTACGTCGGTCATGCGTGTAAGGTTGCTGAAAATGTGAAGTTTGTACAATCGGAAGCAGTCAAGGAAGAGGTTTCAAGAAAAGGAGGAGGAGGCGGCGGCCGCGGCCGATCGTCGGCTTCAAGCTGAACGTAGTGAACGACAGATTGAGCTGCTTGAAGTGCAAGCAGAATACCTCAAGAAGATAATCAATGCACAGCTGGAGTAAGCTTGTAAAAAGTGAGGTAGGGATGTCAATTTTTCTCGGGTTTGGGTTCCCACAAAAAAAACCCGAAACGAGGATGTATTATATATAATATATACGCTTATGATAACATATTTTTTTATAACATAAATCTATTATTTGAATCTCATTCATGTATTGTTACGTAGACATATAAATTATTAATATTTATATATGTATACATTTTGTTATTTATTTTGATAAATTTAGAAAAAAATATATATTTTTAATAAATTTTTGATATATAGTATTTTATTTAAAATAATAATTTTTATTGGTAGAGATATTTATTATTTAAAATATTTTGATTCATTTCAAAAGTTAATGTTATAATCAAAATTTTTAATGTATTTTCTCATAAAATTGAATAATAATTTTTTATTTTTATATAATAAAATTTACTAATATCATATATATATTATAATAAAATTTATTAATAATATATATTCGGGGATGGGGACCGGGATGGGGACTCGGTCCCAGCGGAGATGGGGACGGGAAATCCGCGATAAAAAATTATGGGGATCGGAACGGAGATAAGGACGTGGTTTGAATTCGGAGACGAGGATGGGAAAGGCATTCCCGCCTCAGCCCCGCCCCATTGCTATCCCTAAGTGAAAGAGATTTAAATACCAATATATATATAAATAATATACGTATATGAGTAGATTCGATGTTGGATGGTTTGAATATAATTTCGCATATATATATATATATATATATATATATATATATATATATATATATATATATATCACAGAGTTGTATTAGCGTTTGGGCTACTTATTAACATGTAGTGTTTCAAATATATGTATGTACATCTTTTAAATTTGGACTTAATGGGGATAAACACATCATCAGTGCTGCAACTCAAATGTATGCTTCTTTGGGACATTTAGAGGAAGCTAGGAACATGTATCATTCGAATGAAGATTCGGATTTGGGCTATTTATTACTCTGTTTAACATGTAGTGTTTTAGATATATGTATGCATATCTTTTAAATTTGGACTTAAAGGGGATAAGCAAATCATCAGTGCTGCAATTCAGATGTATGCTTCTTTGGGACATCATCAGTGCTGCAATTCAGATGTATGCTTCTTTGGGCTAGTTATTAATCCGTTTAACATGTAGTATTTTAGATATATGTATGTACACTTTTTAAATTTGGACTTAACGGGGATAAGCACATCATCAGTGTTGCAATTCAGATGTGTGCTTCTTTGGGATATATAGAGGAAGCTAGGAACATTGAAGAAAGGAATGCTGAGTATCAAAGAGTTTCTCAGCAAAATGAAGGGCTACATTGACCTTCTTGCTGCTTGTTGGCATCCGATCCCTGAGGATGATCAAATTCTTCATATACTTAATTAGTGGAGTGGGACTCGACTATGATTCTGTCGTAGTCCATATTACATCTTTTGTAGACACTCTGAGTCTCTCAAAAGTTAGTTCTCTTCTTCTGGCTCGCCTAGAGTCCTTCAATATTCCCAATGGAGTAGCTACACCAACTGCTAATGCAGTATCTTTCTCACGACAATGGAAATAGGAAAACCCCTCCCAAAATATGGGGTCCTCTCACCGTGGTAGGGGTCGAGGTCGTAATACTCCGGGTGGTCGACGTTATTGACAGAATAATAATGCTCGTCCAGTAAGCATTTTGACCCCTTGTAAAACTCGTAAAAATCATAAAACTCCTTGTGTAAATTTAATAGACGAAACACACCATCTGTTATTTAGAATGAAGCCTATAACATTCACGCGCTATGAATGTGAATATTTTTGGATTTTTTAAGAATTTTAATCCCAAAGTACCGAAAATACCCTTAAACCCTATATTAAATCATAGGCTATTTTATCTCTCTTTTATTTTAAAAATATATATCTTTTTTAGTATACTAATATATATATATATATGTATGTATGTATGTATATGATGAGACTTTTTAATTCAATGAAAAAGAAAAATAAATTTTATTTTAAAATTATTTAAATTGTATTTTATTTTTTATAAACTATATTGATTTTTTTTGAAAAAAAATATTGATCATTAAATTCATAATAATATTTTTCCAGAAATAAAATTTTACCAAAAACAAAATAGTTTAGTGAGTTAAATTTTAATTAGTAAGATCAAAATAGACTGAAAAAATTAGCATTTTCGATTTAAAACAAAAATTAATTCAAATTATTTTAATATATTTAGAATAAAATTCATTAACTCATTTTAAAAAAATTATCTTTCATATACATCATTTCATTGATTTTTGAAATAATATGTAACAATCTGTATTCTTCATCATTTTCCTTTTGCTATTTTTTTATTTTTACTTTTTTTAACAAAAAAGATGACGTCTTCTTTCTAAAAATTTTCATTTCCTTTCATCCGCGTCTTCAACCTCCAGATTTTGCACCTTCCCAGCCCTAAAAATTGGCAAATGCATATGGAAGAGGAATCGACTGAAGGAGCACCAGTGTAAAAAAATTGAAAATTGGTTTCCTAGGTGGGTTTTCTTTTTTTAGAGGTTCTTAGTTGGATTTTCTGGTATTGAAAGAAATGGAGGTAAAAAATTAAAATGAAACAAATGTATGCGAAAAAAATTACCTCGAGAAAGAAAGAAAATAAATCACTTCTCATTTGATTTCGGGTTTCCATGCTTCAATATGAAAGAATTCTTCTCATGTGCAGCTACGACTAGGTATGAAAGAGGGGATGAACAAGACGACCTTGTGGTTATTTGTTCCTCTTGATTTCACAGAGGGGAGAAGGGAATTGGGAGAGATTTGTAGAGAAAAGGAGGAATGATGGAGGTGTTTGTTCCTCTTGTGGTGGTTGTTCCTCTTGTGGTGGTTGTCTGTTAAAAATATGAGGGTAAAAAAGTATTTACCTAATTTCAATATAATTATAAACTTTGAAAAAGTCGGATGGGGCATGTGAGCTTCATTTTGAATAAAAGAGGGTGTGTTTCACTTATTAAATTTACACGTAGGGTTTTATGATTTTTATGAGTTTCATAGGGGATCAAAATGCTATTCTTCCGTGAACATTTGACTAAATCGAATGGACCAAAACCCGATTTAACTAAATATTTTTTAGGCTAATTGAATCCAACCTAATTTCTCTCCAAAATCGAATTAATCGAATCGGATTAAAATCATTATTTCGGTTGATAACTGATATGTACTAGTTTAATTTAAAGAGTGAATAAATTTAATTAAGATATGGGTTGGACTTATTGAATTGGAGGCTAGCTCATTAGAGCCGTACGATTTGGCCCAAGGATGTGAGCCCGCGATTTCTGGAGGCCCATGGCCCATCTTGAACAATCTATAAATAGAAAGTCGTTTCTCACCTTCAAGGTACACACTCTCATTGTCTTAATTTATGTTTTAAAACTCTCTAGTTTTTGTGAGTACGTATTTTGAATGTCGCTGACTGAGCGTCTGAGGATTTTCGTCGTGCATCCCTCGGCGCTTCTAACTATTTTGTGACACATGTGACGACCTCATTTTGTTGAATTGGATACACAAGGATCATTTTGTTTCTTAAAGTTGTTATTTATTCTAATTGACTGAGCATACAGATAACCCTCTTTAGGGTAACAAGATTTGATGCAACATCAATAACCAATTATTTTGTCAAAAATTGTAAAATTTATAACTTAAATATGATATTTTTATAATAAAAACACATTATGCTTAAAAAAATAAAAATTACCTATAATATTAAATATAAAAAATTAAATATAAATTATAAATAATATTTAAATCCTAATAAAAAAATTAAAAATCTAATTATTTAATAATTTGGTTAATATATTAGTAAAAATAAAATGAAATTATAAATTACAGATGTTTAATACTTTTAAAAATAATTATTAATCATTACTCCTTTAAAATAAATTATATTACTTTTTTTTAGATATAATATATTATATTACTTTTCAGATTTTAAGTGGCAACTTTCTCCGTAGCTTCCCGATCCTCCCTGTTGTTGGGCTTGCTTGGTCGGCCTGCTCGGCCCAAGTTTGATTAAAAAAATAAAAATAAAAAAATTGATTTTCACTTATATATGCATTGTAATTTTGTTTTAGGAAATAAAAATTGAAACTTTTGCTGATGGGTATGTCTAATTGGATGAAAGAATTCTTCTGAGTAGTCATGAATTCTTATGCTTAAGGAAATTACTAGACATGAATATTTATTTTGGCACCGTTTGGTTTGAGTGATAGGATAAGTAATACATGGATAAGTAATATAATGTAAATTAAAAATAAATAAGAAAAAATAGTTAATACATTATTTGATTTGATGGATATATTATAATTTATTTGATTTAATTTATGTAAAATTAATAATTAATAAATGGACAAATAATATGACGAAAATAACTCGAAATTGAATGAGATAAGTTATACATAGATTAATAATACATTGAACCAAAAAATGCCAAAATATTAAGCGATAATCCATGGCTCAATATATAGATATTAATTATATATATATTTATCTATTACTGTCTATTATGTAAGATTTCCTTTGTTTGGTTCCTTGGTGCGCAATGAGTCAATAACATAGAACCCAAAACCTTCATAATATTCCCTTTGTTTGGTTCCTTGGTGCGCAACGAGTGAATAACATAGAACCCAAAACCTTTCTAAATTTGAGAGAGGTAATGCCATCTGACCAAAAGTTCATTGGTGATAATGCAAAGATTATGAATACGATACCAAAAAAGAAGCAAAAAAATTTATAATTTTTAAAATTATTCTTCATCCCATTCAACGGCTAACAAAATGTCCTATATCTATAATCATGAAAAAAAATATCGGAAAATAGTAATTCGAAAAAAGTCACTAGCAGTTTCTGAAGCATTAATTACTATGTTTAAGTTGAAAGAAAGTAGTCAAGTTAATTAATATAATATTTTGTAATTTTCAATATAGTAATATTTATTGCGTTTTATTTTTCAATTTTTTTTTTTACTAATTAAACATAACATTCCCTATGTTTGTAATAACATTGGATTTGGAAATTCCAATTCATAATTTATATATTGTTTGCTCAAAAATTTAAAATAAAATATCGTATACAGGTAGACATACTCATTAATATTAATATTTTTTAAAAAAGGAAATTAATTATCGATGAACTGGAAATATTTTCTAAAAAAATAAATAAAATCGGCCGATTTTGAGAGGAATTTACTGGAAATTTTATGAAATCTTTCCAAATACAAAATTCCTTTTTTTTTTTTTGACTGGATATACAAAATTCCTTTTTAAAACCCAATCTTACCAAATAATATGGTTCTAATCAGAATTCCAAATTCCTACCAAATCCTAGGTTGCCAAACATAAGGAAATAATTTGACTTGTACGGGTCAAGCAATATTCGACCAAATACTATATAAATTCGGACAATGTTTTCAATCTAAAAACGAGAAAAAAAAAAAGATTAATTCCTCTGTCAAAAACTAAGTCATGGCAAAGATTGTACTAACTTTGTTTCTTGCTTCTTGTTTGATCGGAGTCGCACTTGCATCTCGTCCCAAATTTGAGACCGATGGCACAATAGTAAGTTGGCTATCAAAAATATATACATTCAATCTTCTTATAATATTCTTTTTTATGTTCGTATCACAACTATATACATTTTTTTAATTATTTTTTTATGAATCTAGTGGCCTAAAGATTGGTGCGAGCCTCAATTTATGATTCCACATGAGAAGCTCCAAGGGTTTATAGATTATGCTTGCGGCTTGGCGGATTGTGGACCAATCCAACTCGGTGCACCGTGTTTCGAACCCAACACGGTGTATGACCATGCGTTCTATGCCCTTACCCTAGATTTTCGTCGCACGGGCCGTTGCGATGGCTCGATCGGATGGAGAACCTCGCGTGATCCATGTAATTATTAATCCTCTTCCTATATCTATATTCTTCAAAATTTTAATTTATAGAATAATATAATATAATGTAACAAACAAATTAATTAATTGTTTAGTACTCCTAATTAATATTTAATACGACTTGTCTTGTGTTTTCTTGAGTGCAGCCCACGGTGATTGCCAATATCCATGAGTGCACAAGGAATACATGAAGGAAGCGGATGGTTTCAAGTATTTTTTAACTTGTAATTAATATTGAATTTTTATAGATGAATATTTTTGTATTAAATTAATAAATATATATATAATTTTTTTGGCTCTAATTATCTCGACTTGACTGATCTGTAGTTTATTTGTATCTGTCCTTGATTATCTATTATATTTATGTATAATATAAGATTAGTTAACTTTTTTTTAACAAATGTATAAAAGATTAGATGAACTTATTACTTATATATACTTTGTAACCAGAATTCTAAGGGCACACATCAAAATAAATTTAAAGTAATATTTATGAGTATCATGACGCGTGGGATAGTGAATATATATGATCAATATCTCATATTTTGAACATATATGCATGTTGCTCGAATTTAGAATATACTTTTTTTTTATAGATTTTGTTTTTAAAGTAGAAAATTTCCACCTGTCGAACAAAACAATTACATTATGCCTCGAAAATACAAAAGAAACATAAATATAAAATGAACCAAATAACTTGTTTAAATGTTGAAAACACGAAAAAAAAACCTAAAAAAAGAAAAAGAAAAATATCATTATTTAATTAACACATCAAATTTTTTTATATAATTATTAATTATTAACTATATATATATTTATACTCATGGTCATAGAATGTGCGACTTTTAGGAACTACCAAATGTATATCGTGGAAAATTCGTTTTTGCAAGCAAAATAAAATATATAGAAGCTACAACTTAATTTTTTAATTACTTCAAAATTTATGAAAAAATTACATAAAAAATATGATATTTAATGCACATATAACGTGTGTACAATTCCTAGTATATGCTAATTAATGTACGTAAGACTTAATAATTCATTAAATTTTTTAATGAATTGTTTAGACCTCTACATAAACAACCACTTCTAATCTATAAAGATTAAACCAAATTTTCTTTTCCGATATTCCCTTGTTATGAGATTAAAATTTGATATGAAAAACTATTATAATATATATAGTTATACTTTATACCACATTTACTTTTATTGACAAATAAGATTTGTGAGTGTTGAAGCTGAGTCTATTAACAATGTAGAATCCTTTGCATGCAATGCAATCAGATCTTGTTAATAAAGTACACAATAATCTATTGCTAATTTTGTGATTATTTGAAAGAAAATTTCATCACTGGGCCAAGATTACACAATATATTTCTCATTTTGTTACTTGAAATAAAAGTTCAAGATTTGCCCAAGAATTGTTGTGATTTACCGTAAAAATGTGTTTGTTAATTATGATTTTGATTATAATTATACAAATGGTTTATATCGTTGAAATTTGATGAGATAGAAGAGCATAATTGCAGATCACAAGGCATATATGATCTCATTTGTGAGACGAGTCAACCATACCCATATTTATAATAATAACTAATAAGTAATACTTTTGACATAAAATATAAACTTTCTAATGGATAACCCATATAAAAGACCCGTCTAAAAAAATGACCATTGAGACTGTAACACCCGGTATTTTAAATACGTAAATCCGCATGCATAATTAGGGAATTTAATTATTTAAATTGTTGATTTATGGGTTAAATAATTATGTGAATTATTTGTGCATGACTTAATTTAATTTTAAGCATTTAACCCATAATTAGTGATTTTTATGATTTTTAGTATTTTAATTATTTTATCGCGTTGACGGGACCGTGGACGGACGAGATGACAACTTTCTATCCAATTTATTTCATGAGCCTTTTAAGAGACCAAAAATATTATTTTGAGTTTTATTTCCTCAAAATTTTTAGTATTTAATTTTATATAATTTTAGGAGTCCATTTTTATCCAAATTTAGCCATTTTAATGACTTTTAATTATTTTTAAAATTCCCTTAAATTGTAATTTCGGGATTTTAAATTGAGTTATCAGATTTTAACTTTTATTTGAAAGTTTAAGTTGTATATTTTTATATTTAAAACCTTTTATCTATATTTAATTAACCTATATTTTAATTAAAACAAAAACAAAACCTAATCTACCCAAACCCCACGCCCAAAGCCATCAGCCGCCCACCCCTACTGCTCATCATCTTCCTCAATCGAGCAGCCCCAAGGAAGAACACCATAGCCACATTTTTTAAGGTCCAAAGCAAGTCGTCGTCGTCCCGTCGTCCCGGAATCGTCCCACGCGCCTTGAACTCTTCAAACTCCGGTGCAAGGCATGTTTCTTTCTCTTTTTCGCACTATATCAGTATCTATTATGTGTGTGTTGAGTGTGCATCGAAAACTTGCAAGACTTTTCAGAAGAATCGATTTGGATTGTTGGTTGCGTTTTGTTCTTTGATTTGTTCTAAGCATGCACACGTTTTCTTCAACCATGGTGCATCCAGCTGCTGGTCAAGGCTCCCTAGGTCGTGTGTGGGTGGTCTGGGCTTGAGTGACTCGAGGGGTTCGAGCCAAACGAGCCCAGGTGGGTGCTGGAGGCAGATCGGCCCCTTAGTTGACAGTTTAGGGTTCAATGGAAGGGCTGAGCGGGCGGCCATGCAGGGCTGGTAAGGAGCTGGTGGGTGCATAGGTTAGGACCGGCAGGACCCTGGGAAGGTCCTGCCAGCGGTGGTCCGGTCAGGCGTGGCCGGGCTGGGGCGGCAGCAGCCTTGAAAGGGCTGCTGCGCGCAGAAGGGTGCAGCCGAGAGAGAGAGGGGTTCGGGTTAGGGTTTGCGGGGTGGATCCGGGTCGAGTTGTGGGTCTGGGTCGGGTCTGGTTAGTAGTGGGTCAAGTCGGGTTGGTCCGGGTCCGGGTAAAGTTAGTCGGGCTCGGGTATTTTAATTTTTAAGTTTTAAGTTTAATTAAAGGTTTAATGGGCCTAATTAAATCTTAAAATTTTTTTGGGCTTCATTTAATTATTTTGGGTTGAATTTAATTATTTGGACTTATTTAAATTAATTAAGTGAGCCCACCAATTTTTATGGGCTTTAGGGCCCATGAAAGTTATTGGGCCAGTCTTTGGGCTTTTGGGCCCATTGGGCCAGAATTATGTTATTGGGCTTTAATTAATTTTAATTGGGCTTAGAATAATTTTATTGGGCATAAGCATGTTAATGGGCCAGTTTCAGTGTTAATGGGCCAGATTTAAGTAAATGGGCTTGAGTGTTAGGGCCAGCAGTCCAGTACAATCCATAAGAAATTTGCATGTGTCCTGAATATATATTTAATTATTTTATGCATTGAAGTTATTTTAATATTTATATGTTAGTAAGAAATTAAATTAAATATATATGAAGGACACACATTTTATTTAAGTACATGCATTCATGAAATAATTTTATGTATGATTAAATGTTTAAGGTTGAGCAATAAGAAAATATTTTATGTTGGAAGTTGAAGTAGTGTGACAATTTGAGATTTGAGGGGGATTCGTCCCCATATGTGAACTATTGAAGGGCAGTTTACTGCCAATTTAAGAGGTGATTCGTCACCGCCACGTACGTTGGTTTCCACGCTGATCAGTATTTAATGTATGATTTAAGGTTACACTACGGATACAACCATGCGATGTTAGAAAATAATTTGCTCAACAATATTTATGTATTATGTTATTTAAGATAATTTAAGTTATGATATGTTATGATATTTTTAAGCATGAACCTTCATGTATATGTTATGTATTAGTAGCAATTTGATTTAAATTATTTTTAAACCCTTGTTATGTTAGCATGTTGGGCCTCTAGGCTCACTACACTGGTATGGTGCAGGTGAGTACGTAGAGGAGGATGTAGCTCCTACCGGGTGCGAGGACATATGAGCGGACATGCAGTGACCCCGTGACCGTGATAGATGTCTGAGTCACATTGCATGTTTTTGAATATGTCAGCATGTTACACATTTTAATTATTTTTCAGTGGTTGTGGTTTAGAATATTTTATTTAAATATTTTCAGTGCATGCAAACTTGAATCATTTTATTTATGCAGTATTATAATTCAATATTAGACTCAGATATTTATTTTATTTAAAGAATGCATTTTTATTTAAGTTATTTATTTATTTATTTATTTATTTATTTTAAGTCTTTTTATTCTGTGCATATATGTATGGGCATATATGTACATATTTTATTTAGTAAGTAATAAAAAAAAAATTTCGCACATTTATTTATTAATTATAGAGTTAGGGTCGTTTCAGAGACCGTCTCATAAGAGTATTTATTTCAACAATATATGTATGTATGTATGCATGCGTTATGCATGCATGTGTGTGTATAATGTTCGCCCCTAAAGTCCTAGACCGTAGACCGACATTTGGCATTGTTGGTATAACTAGCCTCTTTCTTTCTTTTCTTTTTCATTGATTTTTACAATTACAATAATACCCACATTTTAAGGAGTGTTTGCAATAGATTGTGCTTTTGTAGAAGTGATTAATTTATAGATTATAAAATAATCTATAAAAAAAGTTAAGAAAAATCAAAAGTTGGTAGTGTTTGGAAACAAATGTGAAAATCTAAAAATCAAAGTTGGGTAGTGTTTGATAAATAAGTGATTAGAGTGATTTTAACAATGAACTTCTTATTAGAATCACTTTTGGAGAATCATAATCACCACATGATTAGCTTTTGAATTTCAATTAATGGAGTGATTGCAATAGATTGTGATTTTGTAGAAGTGATTAATTTATAGATTATAAAAAAGTTAAGAAAAATCAAAAGTTGGTAGTGTTTGGAAACAAATGTGAAAATCTAAAAATCAAAGTTGAGTAGTGTTTGATAAATAAGTGATTAGAATGATTTAACAATGACCTTCTTATTAGCATCACTTTTGAAGAATCACAATCACCACATGACTAGCTTTTGGATTTCAATTAAGTTAAGCATAAGCTAACACATAATCTAAGTTTAAGAAACACACAAAAATGATTTTCTTAAGCCAAAAGCTAGCAATCACTTTTTTTAAGTGATTGCAAACACTCCCTAAGTCAAGTATAAGCTAACACATAATCTAGGTTTAAAAAACAAACAAAAATAATTTTTTTAAAGTCAAAAGCTAACAATCACTTTTGTTTAGTGATTGCAAACAATCCCTTAATATGATCAAATTAACTAAAAAATTAGATTTTATGAGCACACGACACATGCATCATGATACTAATATATATTATATATATATGGTCACTGACTATTATTTAGTGTTATATACAAGATCAGATTAATATTTTCAAAATTCCACAGATCTAGACATTTTTCTCTCTACGAAAAGAACTAAAAAAGTTAGATTTTTATTTATAAAAAATAAAAGAAACAAAGTAGTCATGGAATTGTCCTAACTTTGCTTCAAATCCAACAACTTGTATGATCACGCGTACTTCTCTTTAACAAAGAGGATCGTCTTATCAGTATTTGTAATGCCGATATTGGAATTACGGGTCACGGTTGATCCATGAAAATAATCTTCTTCCTATCTCTTTCGTGAGTTCGTTTAAAATTCTTCATAACATTTGATTGATATGATTACGTACCCTATTCACTTATCGTATGTTTAATATGTGCATCTTAGTGTAAATGTGTAATTGTAGCTAGGGACGGATCTAGGAATTGGAGTTAGGGTAGACTTGAACTTAAAGTAATAAATTATATATTATGATAAAAAATACATAATAAATTTTATTCATTATATATTTTAAAACTCATCTGAAAATTTCATGAATTTAGAGTAATGCTACAATAAGTAAGACTCAAAATTTTCATTTTTTTTCAACCACTACAATTTATTTTGATGCAACAATGAATAATTTCATTATTCAAATAATATATTTTGCTCTCAAATCATGAAAAATGTCACTTTTCAATACATTTATATCACACAACTATTATAATTTTAGAAATTAATATGAAACAAAAAATATATTTTGTTTGTATCTGTATTTGAGACTTGAGAGACTGAAGTCATAAACTGGATTTTATAAAAAATATTAAAAAAAACAAGCATACAAAATTTAAATTTATTATACTAATTATAATTATTTTGAAATTATATATATATATATATATATATATATATATATATATATATATAACCAAAAAAAAGGCTGTGATATAGCCTAGCACAGCACATATGTGGATTCGTCCATGATTGTAGCTATATATGATTGCTGCGATGGATCGGATCAGAGTACTTCAAGCAGATAATTTGTTGAGGAGAACAATATATATGTGTTTATTAGGCATAATGTGTCCTTTTATGGTCTGCAAACAAAAAAAAAAATAAGAAGAAGACATTGTGTTATTATAAACACTAGCCACTGAATCATAATATATAAATATAATTTTTTGTATATTTAATGTTTTTTTTAAAAAAAAATTAAAGTACTTGGTTTATCCTTATTTTTTGTGTTGTGGATTTTTTTCCAAATATATTAAAATTTTAGTTGTTGTAGAAATTCAGTTTCAAAAGAAATTAATCAAAAGCGAGATGATAAAAGAAGTGATAATAGAAAAAAGTGGGAGAAATGGGTAAGAGATGGAGTTGGAAAGAGAATACAGTGACATAAAATGAACAAAATGAAAAAAAATCACCATGACACCAAAAAAATAATTTGTATAGATCTCTCACACTTAATAAAATAATAATAATAATGATATAAAAAAAGTATTTTCACATTCAAATTATCTCGTATATATTTTTATATATTATTATATACATTGCATATATATTGATATTATGTAAGAGACAAGTTTGAAAGAATTAATGTAAAATTATAATTTTGAAAAACCAAATATCCAATAATCATAATTCTCCTATCACTAATTTTACAATCCTTGATGTGAAAAAACACATTTAAAAAATAAGTGTGAGTAACACAAAATTTCAGACACAATGATCTAAAATTAACACCACAAGTTCCTTGAAAAAACATGAAATAGGTGGAAATTAAATTTTAATATTTCCATCTGATTTAGTGATGACAAATTATATTCCGACCCATTATATATTATCGAAAATCCAATTTAAAAGTTTTTTTCCCCTTATCGACTATAATTTCATATCGGCTCTGGATTTTTAGCCTCCAGGCTCCACCATATAAGTAACAAGAATGCAAGACGATGAAATTCGTATAGTATTTTCGTATAATTGTCTGACTTTGTCAAAATTATTATAAGATTAATTATAATTTATTGACATAATTTAATCATTAATTACATCAAAATTTACATTTTCAACCAAGTTAATTAATTACATATACTCGAAATCTTTCATTGATCGACGAATTCAAAGAGAAGCATGCTAGCTCTACTTTTTTTCATTTGTGTTTTATATATCAATCCCTGAGATTCTGTTTGAATATGCATGTACTTAGAAAAAAAAAAATTATATAAAAGTGTTTTTTAAATAATTTTTATAAAATGTTTTAAAATTTGTTTTGCGAATAAATATTTGTGTGAATAATTATTCTATAAACATTTTAAAATATCAAAAATAATGATGTTAATCTTTGCTTTTCGTAGTTTCATTCTAAAACATTTAAAAATATGTATCAAGTATTTTCTAAAAACTATACTTGTAGAACACTTTTTAAACAATATTTTCCAAAATTTTATCGAATCACATACTTTAAGGTTTTTTTCACTTATAAAACAATAAAATATTTTTAAAATAGATGTCCAAACGGAACTTAAATCTTTTACATAAAATTTATGTGTGATGGTCTTCAATTTTATGAGATATATCAAAATATTACTTTATAAGCCAACGATATTACGATTTATTGTAAATATAGATAAAGTTGAATGTCTCACGAGTTAACTGATCAATTTTTAATGTTACCTTTTTTCATCCTTGTTTTTTTTAAAAAAATATTGGATTTAGTATCACCAGTATTTTAAAACTAGAGAATTTAGATTTTTTTTATTTTGATCGTTTAAGTTGCAGAGGTCTCTCTACCTTATTATTATTATTATTATTATTATTATTATTATTATTATTTTCTAGTTTCACTCTTTAGGCGATGCCAATATAATGTTGATATATAGGGTTGGGATAGCGAACCAAAATACAGACTTTTCGAAATATCGTACCGAATTTTTTTCGATATATAAATATTTTTTTGGTATATTGAATTTTTTTTGGTATCTGTACGGTATCAGTATGAATTTTTTTCATATCAAAATTTCGAAATTTCAATATTGGTACCGATATGAATTTTTTTCATACCAATATTTTTTAGACGGTATACCGAAAACCCACTCCTACTGATATAAAACTGATGTATGTAGTCATCAAAAATCATAATAAAAATAATAGATGAAACACTGTAGTCATCAACTGTGGGGATCTCGGGTTGCTAATCTCATCTTGAGATAATTAATCAATAATCATGATTAATAAATAAAGGATCAAATCATTTCATGCTGAATTAACAATAAGCACACAATAAAGATTGTGTAAACCAAGAGCATAAAAATATATTTTTCTAAATGTCAGCACCTCGCTCGATCGGACAAACTCACCTGATCGAGCGAGCTAAAAATCCCATTCCTCGGGTGGAATTCCATTTTGGCCTCGCTCGATCGAATAAACTCACCCGATCGAGCGAGCCCAAAATCTTGATTCTCTGTTTTTTAAATTTAAAGGCCTCGCTCAATCGGTGGAGTTCACCCGATCGAACGGGCTCCTTTGCTTCAGAATTCTACAGAATCATTTTTGTTGTCAAACTTTAGAAACTCAATCTCAATCCTTAACAACCAACTCAAATTATGGTATATAAAATCTCAAACATGCAGTTATACATGTAACAAGGCTCGAGCATCCATTCATGCATTTCTTACATCAAATTAATAGCTCAAAAAGTACAAAACTACAAGCTATTCAACATATCATAAATAAACTTCGCATCTCAAGTTTCTTTCTATGTTTGATGCTATCTATCTACCATTATTCATTTTAAACCCGAGTCCACACTTGCTACATCTCTCTCTTGAGCTTTCCATGTCAATTCTGACCAGCTCGTGCCCCATCTATTGCAATGCACACATACAAACAAAGCAATAACCGGATAACTCCGGTGAAAATATAATTCTCAGTATGAAAGACATGCATATACATTAATTAAGCATATGAAATCTATATGCTATAACATTTTACATCATAAACATGTAAGAACATGTAAATCATAGAAGCATATCATCTTTAGCAATCTCAAATCAAGCATATAAACACATTCACATCTTGAATGATATATAATAACAAGCTTGCATTTATAAACGCATATTCTAAACCATAGAAATTTCTAGGCTAATGCATAAATGCAATGCATGTTTAAATAGGCTATCAAGTCTGATAAGAATAAATATTGGTTCTTGGGATCCGGGAAAATAAAATCTTTAACTAACCACCGACTCTCCCAATCGAGGTGGCGTCAAATATCTCAAGTCCCCTAATTTTGGTGCAACTATAGTGAGTCATCTAGCTCTGGAAGCGAATCTACAATCTATGCCACTCAACTATAGTTCTCCAAACGTCATTTCGCAATCTAGGCCAATCTGCACTCTATGCTTTTAAGGTATGGGTTCAAGATGAATGCAACATAATCTTGATGCATTTAATCATCCAAATACTGATAAACATCATGAACACACCATTCCAGAATTATGCAAGTCAATAATAACAAACAAATCACATAAGAGCATCTAAACAAGAAAGTATGTGATTTTAGAAAAACTCGAAAACCACCACGTTCTCGAGTTGTTCTACCTGGCGAGGATAATGTCGAATCATACCTTTAGATCATAGCTTTGACATATTCAAACTTGCTAGCATCAAATCTGATGACGTATCTAACTTCTATTCATTTCACGCTTGCTCATCGACGTTGATAGTTGATCAAAGTCTTGATTCAACTTTAATTGTTCAAACGGTTCGAACTCGTCGATTCGAATTCGATAACTTCAATTTCCAACTGAAATAAAGTGTACCATATGCTTAATATCATTCTCAAATCTGATATTTAGTGCTAAATTCAATCTATAACTGATATCGGATTAAATTGCAAACCGACGGCGTAACAGTTCGAAGTCGGTAATTTCAAATTGTTAAACATCAATATTATCATCATCTTAACAATATAACATTACCAATTTCAGTAGCATAACACGTGAATATCAGCCCCTAATTTTTAGATTTCTGATAAATCATTCAAAAATCATAAACATGTTCAAACGAAGATCTTTTCTCGATCCGTCTTAGATATGCTATCGTCGTATATACTATAACATGTTTATACAATCAAATCGTAATGCTAACAACATCTTAAAATTCAAACATGGTAGATCTTCATAAAACTTACGTTAAAACGTAGCACTCGAAGCTGTGATCGCAAATATATGATCAATCGAAAATTCTACCAGGCGGATCAATTTTTACGAAAGCTTGAAAAGGTTGAAAATGGCTTGGAACCCCTTCTTTTCTTCTCTCGTTTCCTTGCTGGGTTTGGTCTGAACATTCTGATAATTCTATGCAATTTACACGTTTAAATGGCAAGTTGCAAGGAAAATTGCACTTGGACCCCTCTATTTTGGTCTAATTGCAAATCAGTCCCGGAACAAGCGATTTAATTCAATTTCAATCTTATATAATTTAAGAATAGTAGAATTTAATTCTAAACTCTAAATATAATCAAATTAAATATTCTTAGATTAAAATTAAATCCTTTCGGACCTTATCGCATTTTAGTCCTTGAATTTCTTAATATTTTCAAATTGGTCCTTGCTCGGATTTCATACTCAAATTAAATTCTTGATATTTTTAATCTTGGAATTTACATCTTAAATTTCATAAATATCAATTCAAATATTTTTAATCTTTTAATTTAAAAATTTCGGATATTAAAATCTTAAAATCCGAAAAATCGTCAAATTAAATATTTTTGACTCAAAATTGAAATCTCTAATTTTCATAAATTCTTAAAGTCATAATTAAGAAAATAATTATTTAAAATTTATAAATGTGGGTTAAATGATATTTATGTGTTATTATGTGAATTATGTGCATGATTTAAAATTATTTTAGCATTTAACCCGCGATTATTGAATTTTTTTGATTTTTGAGTAATTGTTGGATTTTATTGCGTAGACGAGACCGTGGACGGATGATATGTTAGATTTTTCATCTAAAATATTTTATGAGATTTTTAGGAGCCTTAAAATATTTTTAAGGTATTATTTCATGAAAATTATGGTATTAATAATGATAGATATATAGTATTCCATTTTCCCCATAATAAGCCATTTTAATGACTTTTTAGGACTTTTAGAAATCCTTTAAATTATTATTTCGAGATTTAAAATTTAACATCAGATTGTTTTTAAATATTATATTGTTGGTGAATGATTGAAGCAAACATATTTTAATTGAAAACTAGATCACCCAACGTGTATGACCCATTTGCAATTTTTCTTTGTCCCTACTTCACAATTTGCATTGATTCCTTTTGTCTCCACTTCATGTTTTATTTCTTCTAGCCTCCATCATCCTCTTCATCGTGTTCTTAGTGTGATTAATTTATGTATGGCCTCATTTATTCCCTCAACCGACCAAATCACATTTTTTTTCCCTTAGCCGACACCCACCTCCTCCATCATCTTCTTCATTGTGTTCTTCAGAAAATCCAGACTCCATAGCCGATCCATGCATGGTGATTTTTATCCAAGATTATCTATTCGTTCGTCCCGGAGCGACGTAAACGCAATTTTTAACTTCAAAAATTTGTATTTCGATGAAACGCATGTTTAATTCTTTCATTTTCTCACCATATAATTGTTCATGCATCAGAAACTTTTGAGCTAGCATGTTACATCACAAAATTTTATGAAGTTTCTGCATATTTTCCTTGGATGCTCACGATTTTTGCATGTTTACTTGTATGAACTTCACGTTTTCTGTCATGGCGACGATCTAGACTGCTGGCTCGAAGTTGAAGGAGTGTATCAGGGTCCCTAGGATCAAGCTAGATCGGGTTTTGAGGCTGAGATAGGCTGGAAATGAAGTTTCCTTCTTCTGAGGTTCATGTGCGCATAGATTGGGGTTTTGAGGAAGAAGACTTCGTTCTCCTTCCTCAGGCCATGGTTTGAGGTGAGGTTGGATGCATTAGAAACCTCTAGTTGTTGGCTAGGAATGAGAAGTGGTTTCACGGAAAAATATGGCCGGAGTAGGAAGAACGAACGGATTTGGTAAGACTGCTCTCCTGCACGCGCGAGAACAGATGGGGGCTGATAATTTGGTTCGTTTTTCACCTACAGAGCATGGTTTGAAGTGTTTCTTAGCTTTTTGGAAAGGTCTAGAGGTGTGATAGCTAGTGGGGGTGGTGCTCCGGCCAGGGGGTGACCGGAGCCGGCCGGCAGCAGGCCACAAAGCCTGCTGCTCACGGCCGAGAGCAAGGTCAAAGGGGGAATCGGGCTGCTGGGTTCTGGCTGGGCCGAGCTAGGCTGGTTTTTGGGGCCTGGGTCAGGGGTAATGTTTTTGGGTCCGGGTTCGGGTTTGGTTAGCTGGGCTCGGGTATTTTATTTTTAAGTGATTAATTAGTTTAAGTGTGTTTTGGGCCTATAAATTATTTGAAGTACTTTATTGGGCTTTTAATTATTTTATTAGGCCTTAAAATTAGTTATTTAAGTAAGCCCAATAATTTTCATAGGCTTGGAAGGCCATGAGAATTATTAGACTAGTCTGTGAATTTTTGGGTCAGTCTGTAATTTTAATTGGACTTAATTTAGTTATTGGGCTTAAAGATTTTTATTTGGACCCAATTATATTTAAGTATTCTATTTGGGCCAAAAATATGATGTTTGGGTTTTAATTAAGTTATTGGGCCAGTCTTAGATTTTATGGGCTTAA
The DNA here is from genome assembly GCF_033568475.1 of Henckelia pumila. Classification (NCBI taxonomy): domain Eukaryota; kingdom Viridiplantae; phylum Streptophyta; class Magnoliopsida; order Lamiales; family Gesneriaceae; genus Henckelia; species Henckelia pumila. Next base: position 248,972 of record NW_027331861.1, on the reverse strand, counting down.
GTTTTAGTGACTAGCAGTGTAGACCATCCCATGAAAATTTACTAAGTCCGAAATATATATTTAATTTATTTTATGCATGAAGTTATTTTTAATTATAAGTATATATATTAAGAAAATTAATTAAATATATATTTCGGAAATATTTGAAATGCATGCATACATGAAATGATTTATTTATGAGATTATGATTAAGAGTTGAGCAAGAAAATATTTTTATGATGGGAATGGAAGTGATGTGACAGCACAGTTCAGAGGTGGTTTACCACCAGCATAGTTTAGAGGTAGTTTACTACCAGCATAGAGGTGATTATTCACTGTCACGTACGTTGATTTTATAGACTGATCAGTCGACACAGATTCAGTCACACTCATGGATATAACCATAGATCGTTTATAATGATGATATGCTCAACTATGTTAAATATGTTAAGAATGTTATTTATGATGTATGCACAGACAAATATTCATGATACTTTATTTTAAGATCATGCATGCATGTTCATGTAAATATATGTATTAGTATGATTATGTGTTTGCATGATTTTTAAATCATGTTATTATGAGATAAAACATGTTGGGCATTTAGGCTCACTACGTTTATATGGTGTAGATGAGTATGATGATGACACGATAGCTCCGACCAACGGTGAGGGCCTATGAGTTTACACGCAGACGGCACCCGTGACCGATGCTATCACTGTTTTTATGTCATGAGATTTTATCAGTTCTTTTAATCAAGTCTTCCGCATTTACTTTTTATGGTGGTTTCAAAATATTTATTTTTATTATGTAATCTTGGCGAGTAATATGATGGTTTGGGATTTTATTTGGAGTATTGTATGTTACAAAATTTTTATTTTATTTGATACTCAGTTATTTTAATTGTCAAGTTTTTTATTAATTATATTTTAAGTATTTATACATATATGCATTGGCATATATGTATTCTTAGCATTATTTATTTTTAAGTATTTTTAAATGTAAAAAAAAAATTGAAAAATTTCTAGCATTTTTTTTAGTCCGAGTCGTTTCAAGAGGTCCCCTTGTTTGTCTAATAAAAATATAAGACATGAAAATAACTATTAGGCAGCAAAAAAAGAATCTGGAATTGACTTGAAATCAATCTGTCCCCCTTCATGCTCCCTTTCAAAAACAAACTGATTTTTTTAATCCGAAATTATTGATATATTATCTTCTCATCCGAAAAAAGTTTCAGAATTAATAAAGACAGAAACATTGAAGAGAAAGGGCAACACTTTTATTGTTTGCAAAAAAATAGTATCATAAACACCAAGGAAAATAGGTGACAAGTGATGGGGCAGACCCAGAGATTCTGATGAATGAGGTAACTAACTGGATTTGAACAAGTAGAACATGTATTTTTAAAAACTTGCAAGTAAAAGAATGAAGTTTTTTTGCTCGAAATAAAAATTGAACTGGGTTCACTCTCAGATTGTAACCTCCTTCGCCCGTTGATAAGTATGCAAGAAATTAGATTACACATGAAATGTAACCTGGAGACTAGGGATGACAATGGGGCGTGTCGGGGACGGGGATGCCTTCTCCATTCCGGTCCCCGAATTCAAACTCGATCCCCATACCCGCCCCAATCCCCATTAATTCTTATCGGGGATTTCCCGTACCCATCTCCGCGGGGACCAAGTCCCCATACCCATACCCAAATATATATATATATATATATATATATATATATATATATATATATATATAGTTTCTTTCAAGTGCCCACCTATCATGCCCACTACCATGCCCACCAATGATGTGGCACTATTTTATTGGATGTGATAAAGATGTGATAAATTGTAGGTCCAATAGAATAGTGCCACATCATTGGTGGGCATGGTAGTGGGCATGATAGGTGGGCACTTGAAAAAAACTCTATATATATATATATGAATTCGTAAATTTTATTATATAAAAATATAAAAATTATTATTCAATTTTATTATAAAATACCTAAATATTTTGGGTCAAATTTTTTATTATAATATTAACTTTTAAAATTAATAAAAATATTTTAAATACAAAATATTTCTATAAATCAAAATTATTATTTTAAAATAATACTATGTATCAAAAATTTATTAAGATTATATACTGTTTCTAAATTTATCAAAATAAATAATATATATATATATATTTAGATTAATATAAATATTTTATATGTGTACGTATCATGAATGATATTCAAACAATATTTTTATGTTATAAAAAACTACGCTCTCATAAACAGATGTATTATATATAATGTATAAAAATATATATAAACAAAATAATAATAATAATTTTAATTTTAATATTTAATAATATTTTAGATTTAATAAAATTTGATAATTAAAATATTTGTATATTATTATTATTATTATTATTATTATTATTATTATTATTATTATTATTATTATTATCGGAACGGGTTCGGGGATGGGGATAACATCCCCATACCCGCCCCAATATGTTTCGGGGATTTTTAAAAATCCCCGAACCCATACCCGAAAATACTCCCCCAAACCCGCCCCGTTTCGGGTTTTTCCACCCGCGGGAAAAATTGCCATCCCTACTGGAGACTTGAAATCAAACACAAATTATATTATATACCACACTGAAAAATATCAAATGAGAGTTGTCCAGAGGTATTTATGTTGCTCAAATTTTTCCATCAATTTACAAATTTGGATAATAGAACCTTAAATCTTAATAATCATCCAACAATTTAAAGATGGGACGATCAGTTAAAAAAAAGAAATTAAAAAAATGAGACGAATGACGGTGACCCAACATCGAACATCAGGATGAAAAAATTAAATTCGAAGGGATAAACATACTCAATCAAACAGCCATGTTAATCTGTGTAAAATGACTGAAATCGAGAAGTACCTAAGCAAAACTAAATCTGTGTAAAAGGATTGAAATCGAGTAGCACCCAAGCAAAACAGCACGACTAAGAACAGAGGTTTGAACAATTCGGTCACGGCTGGAAATCGGCTTTGCTTTATTAAAATTTTACCTTAGCTTGATTACAATCTCCTTACCACCTAGAATCACAAAAATTAAAAAAAAAATCGCAAGTAAATAGCCGGGTGAAAAAAAAAAGACGCACATACGTACAATTTCGATCGCGAGCGAGACAAAGGAAAAGCAAAGCAAACGAGCTTGGAGGATGATAGTGCTAGTGTTAGACGGTGGAGAAGTTATGCAGTAGCCCGTAACCAAAATCAGTAATTAAGAAATTAATCATAATTACTTGGATAGAGTTCGGAAGCTCCGAAGGTGAGTTCGGAAGTTTCGAACAGGATCGGAAGCTCCGATGCAGAATCGGAAGCTCCGATGGTTTTACGTCACGCATGACGTGTGGCAAGATCGGAAGCTCCGATCAGGATCGGAAGCTCCGATCACCCTTATCCGAAGTCAACAAGTGATATTTTGACACGTGGCAGATCAGGATCTTCGAAAGCTCCGATGGCAGGATCGGACGTTCCGATCGAGGTTCGGACGTTCCGATCGAGGATCGAAAGCCCCGATCGTTGTCTATAAATAGAAGGCCGAGAGTTCATTTTCAATTGCCAATTCCGGATTTCCTCTCTAACTTTAGTCGTATTCGAGTTGTTCTAGCCTTCCTAGGCTTACCCCGGGAGTCATCGAGGCGTTCGATAGTCGTAGCGGAGTTGTGCCCAAGTTTTGGAGGCATCGACATCAAAGGGCTAACGACGGACGAAGGTATAGCTTTTGCTTCCTAAAAATATTTAGGAGTATGCTTTAGCGTAGTTAAGGCTTTTAGAGCGCTATAATGATAGTAGTATCATTTGGCAGTGTAGAGCAGACTATAGGCGTGGACCTAGAGTTGGTAGAGCTTGCACTGATTTGAGGTACGGAAGTACTGTTCGAGATATCCTAACTGAGTATGCATGTATTATGTGACTGCATGGTTTATATGTCATTGATTTATGCTGCATTCATTTGCATACTGAGCTATCTTCTTCGAGATGTCTGTTAGTAGGGTTTTTCCCTATCCTGTTAGTGGTTGGACTTCCATCGATTTGGGTCCGGCATATCCACTTGTATTATGGTATGGGAGCCACCTCCTGAAGCGACCTCACATCGTGCTACATACCAGGGCCCGGTCTGTCTCTGTTATCTGATCCTTGACCTCGAGTTTATAGGGAGTTCACTTTGCATGCATGTATACTCATACTCTCGTACTGAGCGTTTTATGCTCACGTCTCGTACTCTGTGTTTCTGGACACCCTATTCCATGGGACAGGTTTGCGATTGGATGAGGCTGGGGGATCCAAGAGAGGCTAGGCAGTGGTTGGCCAGCTGGAGCTTCGTCTAGGCTTTATTTTTGTTGTTTTGGGTTGATACAGCTATTCGATTTGGTTGTATAATACTTGGATAATTGCAGATTCCTTTCATTGGGATTGTATTTATTTATGGTTTTCGCTAGATTATTTCTGATATCTGTTTTATTAAGTTAATTGCATGCCTAAGTTCTGTTTAGTAGGTGATCCGGGTAAGGGTCACTACATTTATGGTATTAGATCATGCATAGTATTCTTGGGATTTAGACTCTGCATAAGGTAACCGTGAGGTATTTTTGTAGATGGCAGATCGTGATGACCAGAGTTCTCATGGCAGTATTGGTGGGCGTTGGGGTGATGCCGACCGAGAGCATCGTCGAGAACGGCGTCATCGTCATCATGACGACGAGCATTTTACTATGCGTCGATTCTTAGCTATGGGTCCTAAGCCCTTAGTTGGAGGTGAGTCTCCGGAGGATGCGGAGAACTGGTTAGACCGCATGGAGATGACTTTTCAGACTTTCCAATGCACCGAGGAGCAGAAGATGGAGACCCTGGGTTATCTTCTGGATGGACGTGCGCACAGGTGGTGGAGGTTTACTTCTGCATCTTTTGTTGCGGCGAGAGGAGTGGCCACCTGGGCCGAATTCCGCACAGCTTTTCAGAAGCTGTATTTTCCTCATGCACTCCGTCAGTCGAAGGCAGGCGAGCTTCTGAGTCTGCGACAGGGAGCCATGTCTATTGATGAGTATCAGCAGAAGTTCTTTGATCTGCTATCCTATTGCCCCGAGATTGCTGACAGCTCTGGGATGAAGTATAATCTGTTCCTTCAGGGCCTTAACCCTGAGATCCATGACCGTGTGGCGGTTGGCGACGACATGTCCTATGAGGGTTTGGTGAGCCGTTGTCACCAGGCGGAGGACAGCATTCGGCGGAATAGGTCTTTCTCTCAGACGAGACCTGCTAGTTCTTTGGGTCCCCGTGCCCAATCTTTCAAAAAGTCTGGATCTACTTCTTCTTCCTCTGGCTCTGCTGGTGTTGTGAGTTTCGGTAAGAAGGACAAGTGTGATCACTGTGGGAAGAACCATCCATCCGACAAGTGCCGTAGAGCTTCTGGAGCTTGTTTCCGTTGTGGAGAGACTGGTCATATCCGGAGAGATTGTCCACTATCTAGGGGAGGCGGTTCTGGTTCTGGTTCAGGATCTGGTTCTCAGGCCACCGTTCAGCAGAGGCCGCAGGGACAGCATGCTGGGAGTTTTCATTTGAGTCCACGAGCTTCTGGCCAGGTGTTTGCCCTGAGACATGATCAGGCAGTGGAGGAGAATGAGAAAGTCATCGCAGGTACATTTCTGCTTTATGGTATACCTGTTCTTGTACTTATTGACACTGGTGCATCTCATTCCTTCATTTCTGCACGTTTTGTTAAGAGGCATAAGTTACCATGCATTGCACTAGACGTAGTTATGTCTGTTTCTACTCCGACGGGCCAATCTGCTTTGGCTAAGCGTCTAGTGATGGGTTGCCCTTTAGAGTTCGAAGGGAACATTCTGTTAGCAAATCTCATGGTCCTGGCGATGGACGACTTTGATTGCATTCTGGGAATAGATATGTTGACTACCTATCGAGCTTCAGTGGACTGCTATCAGAGATTAGTACGCTTTCATCCGGAGGGAAGTGAGAGCTGGTTTTTCTATGGTAAGGGATCTACCTCCGATGCCTTTGGTATCAGCTTTGAGAGCCTGTCGAGCTCTAGAGTCTGGTCGAGAAGGCTACCTTATTTATGCAGTTGATTTGTCCGCTGAGAGTATTGAGATAGAGAGCATTCCTGTTGTGGATGAATTTCCAGATGTATTTCCTGGTGAGATTCCGGGTTTTCCTCCTGTTAGGGAATTCGAGTTTGGCATAGAGTTGATGCCAGGTACTTCGCCTATTTTTCGAGCACGGTATCATCTGGCTCCATCAGAAATGCGCGAGTTGAAGAATCAGCTACAGGATCTTTTGGACAAGGGGTACATTCGTCCTAGTGTATCTCCTTGGGAAGCTCCTGTTCTCTTTGTAAAGAAGAAGGATGGGTCGATGCGGTTGTGCATTGACTATCGGCAGCTGAATCGAGTCACTGTGAAGAACAAGTATCCGTTGCCTCCTATTGATGACTTGTTTGATCAGTTGCAGGGCACGTCAGTTTACTCCAAGATTGACTTGAGATCTGGGTATCATCAGTTGAGAGTCCGTGATCAGGACGTAGCCAAGACTGCATTCCGTACTCGCTATGGACATTACGAGTTCCTAGTGATGCCATTTGGTTTGACTAATGCGCCGGCTATATTCATGGATCTGATGAACCGTGTTTTCAGGGAGTATTTGGACAAGTTTGTCGTGGTCTTCATTGACGACATCTTGGTGTATTCGCGTAATACGGAAGAGCATGTTTCTCACTTGCGGTTGGTACTACAGACTCTTCGGGATGAGCAGTTGTATGCCAAGCTGAGCAAGTGTGAGTTCTGGATGGATCGAGTGGTCTTTCTTGGCCATATCATATCCAGGGAAGGGATTTCTGTTGATCCAAGCAAGATTGAAGCGGTACTTAATTGGTCGCGTCCGACGACAGTTGCTGAGATCCGTAGTTTTTTGGGTCTAGCAGGGTATTATCGTCGCTTCATTCTGAACTTCTCTCAACTAGCTCGACCTTTGACGCAGCTTACCCGCAAGGGTGTGGATTTCGAGTGGTCCTCCGAGTGTGAGGAGAATTTCTGTGAGCTTCGACAGCGGTTGACTTCTGCGCCAGTGTTGGCATTACCGTCAGGATCTGGAGGGTATGTGGTATACAATGATGCTTCTCTTCAGGGGTTAGGTTGTGTTCTGACTCAGAATGGGCATGTGATCGCATACGCTTCTAGACAGCTGAAGCTTCACGAGGACAACTATCCAGTCCATGATTTGGAATTGGCAGCCATTGTGTTCGCTTTGAAGATCTGGCGTCATTATCTGTATGGCGAGAAATTTGAGATCTTCACCGACCATGAGAGTCTCAATTATTTGTTCACTCAGGCAGAGTTGAACATGAGGCAGAGACGTTGGATGGACTTGCTTAAGGACTATTATTGCGAGATTAAATACCATCCGGGAGCTGCTAATCTCACCGCTGATGCTTTGAGTCGCAAGGTGCGACTATCCGCACTTCAGACTTGTTCGATGTTTAGTGCGATCGATGACTGTTGTACTTCGGGATATACCTTCAAGCATAAGAAAGGTATGCAGAGTATCCAGATGTTTGCAATATTATCTGAGCCAGCTTTGTATTCGCGGATTCGAGATGCTCAGATGTCTGATTCGAAGACCCAACATTTAGCTCGTCTAGCTAACGAGGGTAGCTCGTCTGGATTTCATTATCAGTCAGATGGCTTTCGGTGTTTGTCTGGTAGGTTTGTGATTCCACAGGATGAAGAGTTGCGAGAGGAGATTTTGTCTCAGGCGCATCGCACTAAGTTGAGTATTCATCCTGGAAGAAACAAGATGTACAAGGATCTACGTACTCGTTTATGGTGGAAGGGTATGAAACGCAGTGTTTATCAGTTTGTTTCGAGATGTTTGGTGTGTTAACAGGTCAAAGCAGAGCACCGACGACCTGGAGGATTGCTTCACAGTCTGCCTATTCCTGAATGGAAATGGGAGTTTATCACAATGGACTTTGTGACCCATTTACCGGTATCCCCGAGGAACTGTGATGCTATCTGGGTTGTGGTGGACCGACTCACCAAGTCAGCGCATTTCATTGCCTATAGTCGAAATACAATGTGGATCGTATGGCTCGGTTGTACATTCAGGAGATCGTTCGACTTCATGGAGTGCCTGTGAGCATTGTCAGCGATCGGGACCCCAGGTTCACTTTTAGATTCTGGGGGAGTGTTCAGCGTGCGATGGGTACTACTCTCAGTTTGAGCACTGCCTATCATCCGGAGACTGATGGTCAGTCAGAGCGCACTATCCGTACTTTGGAGGATATGCTTAGAGCGTGCGTCATGGATTTTGGTTCAGCCTGGCAGGATCATTTGTCGTTGATCGAGTTCGCGTACAACAAAAGCTATCACACTAGTATTGAGATGGCACCTTTTGAGGCGTTGTACGGGCGACGTTGTCGTACTCCACTCTTCTGGAAAGAAGTGGGGGAGAGACAGGCTGAGTGTAACGCCCCGTTTTTATCTTAATTGAATTTATTTGAGTTAATCAGAGATTACAGAGTTCTCAAGCCGGTTTGATTTTGATCAGGGTCCTTTTTGCAAAAATTGGATTTTTCAGGGACTAAAACGCAATTATCGGTTTTTATAGATATTTATAAGGATTTTGGACCCACTCTCTTCTCCATCATCTTCCTCTTCACGCCTCCCTCCTCCATTGTTGAAGAAATCGATTCTTCAAGCTTCCAGATTTCATCCCGAGCTCGATCCGGCCGTTGGAATTTATTTCTGAAGGCAGATTATCGATCACTGCAGTGAGAGCTCTGTTATATTGTAAGTTCTTCTACGATCGGATACATTCTAGTTTTTGGATGTTGTTAGAATCGTTCGAGATTCGAGTATGTTGTTCTAGACAGAGTTCTGATCGTTTATTATCTGTCAGTTTTGAAATAGAGCGACGTTCGGATTTGTTATGATTTTTGGAAGCCATTTTCGAAAATCTTGGTTTTGAGATTTGTTGGGTTTGTCTTGTTGTTGTTGTATTAGCATTGAATTGAGTTGTTATCAGTATTGAACTGCTGTCTGCGTTGCCGGTTTGTTCAGTTATAGCCGTTATGCCGTCGGTTTTGAGTTTTTGGAGATTTTGTACCGTTTTTGAGTTTGAACTTGGCTTGTAAGTTGATCGTGGTTATTGATCAATCATCTCTTGTATCTGAACAGATTCGTTTGGAGTTGTCAAGCCCAGAGTTAGCAGCTGTTTGATCGTTTCAGAGAATTGGACGAAGAACGGTATAAAGAGTTTTCCTTGAACCGTTGCCTTGTTGTTGTTAGATTGTGTAGTTGTTTATACAATCTCTTTTGTAGCTTATCCAGAGTTGGAGCTACTGCATTGAAAGGTAAAAGCAGTCATCGTAGCGGGATAGCATACTCGGGACTGTGGTTCTCGAGTTTTCCCTTTTGAAATCTCATACTTGCATCTACACTTGTTCTAGCATGAGGAACTTGTGTATTGTTTGATTGTATTGGTTTTGTTAAAAGGATTATGTTTTATGTTTCTGTTATGCATTCATCTTGAGCCAATCTTGTTTCAGCGGGCAGAACCGCCCTTTTTGTTTAGACATTTGGGAACTATGATTGAGTGGCCCAGGTCGTAGGCGTTTCGTCTGGTGCTAGCATACTCATTATAGTTGCTCAAAGTCTAGAGGAGTGAGATACGTGGCACCACCTCGATTGGGAGAGTCGGTGAGTTGTTACGTGATCTTATCCTCGGGATCCCAAAGGCACAGCAGCAATCCCTCGTTATCAGATTTGATATCCCTATTTAAAGACATGCATTTCATTACGATGTTATTGATTTCGTTATTGTATTGAAAGCATGTTTGTTACTTGTATTACTTGTTATGTTGCTTTTACTGGGAATGTCGTTCTCACCGGTTATCCGGCTGTTGCTTTGTTTTGTATGTGTACTTGGCAACAGGTGGGGCAGGAACAAGTCAGAAGAGGCATGGTTAGCTTCGAGGGCAAGTAGTAGAAGTGAGACTCGGTTTAGAAGTCGAATTAGCATGTTTATCTAGTTTAAGATTGAAGCATGTTAGAACTCGAACTTGATATGTTTTGTTATTCGAATTAGTTTGTATTCGGATTGTAATCTAAAATCGAAGTATGTTGTTGTTGTATCGTTTTAGACTTCTGGTTGTTTTTTTAGGCCTTCTGAAAGCATGAATTGTTATGGAATGTTTCCCTACACCCTGTTATTGCATATGTATTTGAAGGCATGTCGGACCAAGCGCGGAATCCTTTCTTTATTTTCTGCAGCCTGAGCATTTTCTGCCCAGGCCTTCCGCGCGCGGGCGAGGCGTTCCTCGCGCGCGCGCGAGGCCTCCGTTGGGCCTCTGAATTGTTTGCCCGCGTGCGCGCGAGCTTGGTACCTCGCGCGGGCGCGAGCCTTTGGTTGGTCTCGGTTGTTGAAGCCCGCGCACGCGCGAGCTTGGTTCCTCGCGCGGGCGCGCGGCGTTTAAAAAAAAAAAAAAACTTTGAATTGTTTTACTCTTGGATTCTTGTTCGCTTACTTGTTGTTTAATTCGAGATTAGTGGTTTAGAATCGAGGTCTCACATTAAGTGGTATCAGAGCGTTAAGATTCTTGGTCGAACTAGAGTGAGCGGGGTAGATCGAGTCTGTGTGCAATGACTCCTCGCATGTGTTTGAATTATTTAATTGTGTACTTAATTCCATGCGAGCATGCTTTATTGTTTGAGCATTATTTGAATTACATGGTTGTGTGATTTAAATTAATAAAGCATGATCTACTTGAGATATAACTGTTTCTGTTCTCGACTGGTATTCGGTATTCCAAGCGGTTGTAAGGGCACTGATGGTAGCGATTGAGATATCTCATGTGCTAACCTTTGATAATCAGATGGGTCCTCGTCGAGTGATAAACAGAAACACACCACCAGTTATCCCTGCGACTGAGCAAGCTAGCACTGAGGTTGATCAGTTGGATGCTTCAGCGACTCCTATGGAAACCTTGCTGAAGAGGTTTCAGTCGTTCAATCCGCCATTGTTGATGGGTTCAGAAAATCCAGTTGACTATGAGAGTTGATTGGATGATATGGATCAGTTGTTTGATTCCATTGACTACACAGATGACCGCCGAATCAGGTTAGTAATTCATCAGCTGCGTGGTGGTGCTAAGAGCTGGTGGATCATGACAAAGAAAGCAATTGAGAGTAGAGGTACAGAGGTTACTTGGACTCTTTTTAAATCTGAGTTTTATAAGCGGTTTTTTCCTATCTCGTATCGTAAGGATAAGGGAGCAGAGTTTGCAAATCTGAGGCAAGGGAATCTGAACATTGAAGAGTACGTGGCTAAGTTCGATAGTCTGTTGCGTTTTGCACCGCTAATTGCCGGATATGAAGAAGCTAAGGCAGATCAGTTCATCAACGGGTTGAACCCCGATGTCTTCACGTTGGTTAACACCAACAGGCCTAGCAACTTTGCGGATGCCATGAATTACGCAAAGGGAGCAGAAGCAGGCTTGTGGAGGCAAAGAAGTAATCAGGGGGCACCTCAGCAGCAGAGGCAGTATCAGAACCAACCATCTCAGTACCAGAATCAGCCACCTCAACATCAGAACCAGCAGCAGAGGTATGAAGGTGGAAACAGTGGGGGAAACAGAAAGGATCAGTACAAGGCAAGAGGTAAACAGTTCAAGAGACAGGGGAACAGTTCGTCCAGTTCCAGTGGTTCGAAGCAATTCGGTTCAGGACCGAGTTCTGGGTCATCATCCTTGTACTGCAGCAAGTGTGGAGGAAGACACTCACCGGATCAGTGTGTGGGAGTCTTCGGCAATTGTAACACATGTCAGCAACCGGGACACTTCTCTAAAGTGTGCCCTCAACGTAATAGAGATAGAGCTCAGAGTGGGAGTTCGTCTAGACCTGCAGCTCAGACGGAGAGGCAGTCGTCTGCAGTACACTCTTTTCAACCCCAGCAACAGCAGAACAGACAAGGAGGTAGCTCTAGTGCAAATCAGCCTCCGAGACAGCAAGCACGAGTCTTTGCATTGACAGAGGATCAGGCTCAGGCAGCACCTGACGATGTCATAGCAGGTAACTGTTCGATTTTCGGTCATTCTGCTCATGTCTTGATAGATACAGGTGCTTCCCATTCCTTTATCTCTGAGAAATATGTGTTATTGCATGCTTTGCCAACTGAATTGTTGCCTACTGTAGTAGCTGTTACTTCACCTTTGGGTGGAGGAATTGTTTCTGTCCGACTAGTCAGGAACTGTGAACTTTGTTTTGAGGGAAATTTGTTAGAATTCGAATGTATTGTGCTTGGGTTGTCAGATTTTGATTGTATTGTCGGTATAGATGCTTTGACCAAGTACAGGGCAACAGTTGATTGTTTTCTGAAAGTTGTCAGGTTCAGACCTGAAATGGCAGACAAGTGGAAATTTTTTGGTAAGGGTTCTCGATCTAGAATTCCTTTGATTTCAGTGTTATCTATGACTCGTTTGTTACAGAGAGGTGCAGAAGGATTTTTGGTTTATGCGGTTGATGTACTGAAATCTAGCCCAGCTTTGGTTGACTTACCAGTGGTTAGAGATTTTGCTGATGTGTTTCCGGAAGATGTTCCTGGATTGCCACCCATTCGAGAGGTTGAATTCAGCATTGACTTAGTGCCAGGTACTCAATTTATTTCAAAAGCTCCTTATCGTATGGCACTTGTTGAATTGAGAGAGTTGAAGGAGCAGCTTGAGGATTTGATTGCCAAGGGATACATCAGACCTAGTGTATCGCCTTGGGGTGCTCCTGTTCTATTCGTTCGGAAGAAGGATGGTTCTATGCGGCTCTGTATCGACTACCGCCAATTGAATCAGGCTACAGTTAAGAACAGATATCCTTTACCCCGAATAGATGACTTGTTTGATCAACTGCAGGGTTCTTCTGTCTACTCTAAGATTGATCTGAGGTCAGGCTACCATCAGCTGAGAGTGCGAGAGGAAGATGTTCCTAAGACCGCATTCAGAACGAGGTATGGTCACTTTGAGTTTATAGTCATGCCGTTCGGTTTGACTAACGCTCCAGCTGTTTTTATGGGTTTGATGAACCGTATCTTTCAGCGTTATTTAGATGAGTTCGTCATTATTTTCATCGATGATATTCTTATCTACTCGAAGAACCGTACTGACCATGCAGAGCACCTGAGAATCGTCTTGCAGATTTTGCGAGTTGAGCAGTTGTTTGCCAAGCTATCGAAATGCGAATTCTGGTTAGATCGAGTTGTCTTTCTCGGTCATATTATTTCTGAAGATGGGATTTCTGTCGATCCCAGCAAAATCGAAGCGGTTATGAATTGGCCTAGACCAACATCAGTACCTGAGATCCGAAGCTTCATGGGTTTAGCTGGTTATTACCGTCGTTTTATCGAGGGTTTCTCATCTATTGCCAAGCCTATTACCCAGCTGACTCAGAAAAATGCGCCTTTTGTCTGGACTACAGATTGTGAGGCTAGCTTTGTTGATCTGAAGAGGAGACTGACCAGTGCTCCAATTCTTACTATTCCGAAGGGTACTGGAGGGTTCACAGTCTATTGTGATGCTTCTAACCGAGGCTTGGGTTGTGTTCTTATGCAGCATAAGCATGTGGTGGCGTATGCATCAAGGCAGCTGAAACCGCATGAGACTCGTTATCCGGTCCATGATCTTGAACTAGCTGCGATCGTCTTTGCTCTGAAGATCTGGCGTCACTATCTTTATGGTGAGTCTTTCGAGATCTTTTCTGACCATAAGAGTCTTAAGTACTTGTTTTCTCAAGCAGAGCTGAATATGAGACAGAGGAGATGGTTAGATCTGTTGAAGGATTTCGACTGTGAAATCAAGTACTATCCGGGGAAGTCTAATGCAGTTGCAGATGCCTTGAGCCGAAAGCTTTGTTCTTTATCTCTTTCTACTATGGGTGTTTCCCAGTTGATCGATGATTGTTGCACTTCTGGTTTAGAGTTTGAAACAGATAGGGAGACTATCAGAGTGTTTGCTATTCAAGCCGAGCCAGAGATGTTTGTTGCAATCAGAGAAGCACAGAAGTCTGAGCCGAGCATCCAGATTTCAGTAGAGAAAGTCAGATCGGGCCATCAGTCTGAATTCCAGGTTAGAGATGATGTTTTGTTCGTGAATAATCGTATTGTTGTGCCTGATATTTCGGAGTTGAGACAGCGTATTCTCCGAGAGGCTCATTGCAGTCGGTTTAGCGTTCATCCTGGAGGTCGTAAGATGTACAACGATCTGAAGAGTCAGTTCTGGTGGAAGAGAATGAAGGACGATGTTGCGAGATTTGTATCTCGGTGTTTGAATTGTCAGCAAGTGAAAGCAGAGCGGAAGCGACCAGGTGGTCTTTTGCACAGCCTATCTGTTCCTGAATGGAAATGGGATCACATTTCTATGGATTTTGTCACGAAGCTACCACGATCCGTTCGAGGATGCGATGCTATTTGGGTAGTGATCGACCGATTGATGAAGTCTGCGTGTTTTATTCCGTACAGGATGACGTATCGTCATGATCAGATGGCTGAGTTGTATGTTAGCAATGTTGTGAGATTGCATGGTGTGCCGAAGTCGATCATTTCAGACAGAGATCCTAGATTCACTTCTCACTTCTGGCACAGTCTTCAGGGGGCACTTGGTACTCGATTGCATCTGAGTACAGCTTATCATCCTCAGACAGATGGACAGTCAGAGCGGACTATCCAGACGTTGGAGGATATGCTGCGAGCGGTAGTGCTAGACTTTGGCACTAGTTGGCAGGATTCTTTGCCTCTTGTCGAGTTTTCTTACAACAACAGCTTCCAAGCGATCGGTATGGCGCCTTTTGAGGCTTTGTATGGTAGAAAGTGCCGATCTCCGTTGTTTTGGGATGAATTGTCCGAGTCACCAGATTTGGGACCGGAGATGCTTAGAGATATGGCAGAGCAGGTTAAGATCATTCAGACCAGAATGAAGTCAGCTCAAGATAGACAGGCGAAGTATGCGAATGTCAGACGTCGACCTCTGAGTTTTGAGCAGGGAGACCGTGTATTCCTTAAGATTTCTCCGTTCAGAGGCACCGTCAGATTCGGTAAGAGAGGAAAGTTATCTCCGAGATTCATCGGTCCGTACGAAATTCTCGAGAAAATAGGTGATCTTGCCTACAGACTTGCACTTCCTCCGTCTTTATCTGGTATTCACGACGTTTTTCACGTCTCTATGCTTCGAAAGTATCAACCAGATATTTCTCATATCCTTCAGCCTGACGAAGCCGAGTTAGACGAGACCCTGAGCTATTTTGAGCGACCGATTCAGATCCTTGATCGGAAAGAAAAGCAACTCAGAACCAAGTTGATTCCATTGGTGAAAGTGCAGTGGAGCCATCACGGCGTCGAGGAAGCGACTTGGGAGACAGAATCTGACATGAGACAGCGATTTCCGGAGTTATTCGGATGACGTGAGTTCTTCTTACTGTCTTTAGTTCTTTATTCTATCTTATGAGTTATGGTTCTTGTGGATTCGAGGACGAAATCTCTTCTTAGTGAGGGAGAATTGTAACGCCCCGTTTTTATCTTAATTGAATTTATTTGAGTTAATCAGAGATTACAGAGTTCTCGAGCCGGTTTGATTTTGATCAGGGTCCTTTTTGCAAAAATTGGATTTTTCAGGGACTAAAACGCAATTATCGATTTTTATAGATATTTATAAGGATTTTGGACCCACTCTCTTCTCCATCATCTTCCTCTTCACGCCTCCCTCCTCCATTGTTGAAGAAATCGATTCTTCAAGCTTCCAGATTTCATCCCGAGCTCGATCCGACCGTTGGAATTTATTTCTGAAGGCAGATTATCGATCACTGCAGTGAGAGCTCTGTTATATTGTAAGTTCTTCTACGATCGGATACATTCTAGTTTTTGGATGTTGTTAGAATCGTTCGAGATTCGAGTATGTTGTTCTAGACAGAGTTCTGATCGTTTATTATCTGTCAGTTTTGAAATAGAGCGATGTTCGGATTTGTTATGATTTTTGGAAGCCATTTTCGAAAATCTTGGTTTTGAGATTTGTTGGGTTTGTCTTGTTGTTGTTGTATTAGCATTGAATTGAGTTGTTATCAGTATTGAACTGCTGTCTGCGTTGCCGGTTTGTTCAGTTATAGCCGTTATGCCGTCGGTTTGAGTTTTTGGAGATTTTGAACCGTTTTTGAGTTTGAACTTGGCTTGTAAGTTGATCGTGGTTATTGATCAATCATCTCTTGTATCTGACAGATTCGTTTGGAGTTGTCAAGCCCAGAGTTAGCAGCTGTTTGATCGTTTCAGAGAATTGGACGAAGAACGGTATAAAGAGTTTTCCTTGAACCGTTGCCTTGTTGTTGTTGTTAGATTGTGTAGTTGTTTATACAATCTCTTTTGTAGCTTATCCAGAGTTGGAGCTACTGCATTGAAAGGTAAAAGCAGTCATCGTAGCGGGATAGCATACTCGGGACTGTGGTTCTCGAGTTTTCCCTTTTGAAATCTCATACTTGCATCTACACTTGTTCTAGCATGAGGAACTTGTGTATTGTTTGATTGTATTGGTTTTGTTAAAAGGATTATGTTTTATTTTTCTGTTATGCATTCATCTTGAGCCAATCTTGTTTCAGCGGGCAGAACCGCCCTTTTTGTTTAGACGTTTGGGAACTATGATTGAGTGGCCCAGGTCGTAGTCGTTTTGTCTAGTGCTAGCATACTCATTATAGTTGCTCAAAGTCTAGAGGAGTGAGATACGTGGCACCACCTCGATTGGGAGAGTCGGTGAGTTGTTACGTGATCTTATCCTCGGGATCCCAAAGGCACAGCAGCAATCCCTCGTTATCAGATTTGATATCCCTGTTTAAAGACATGCATTTCATTACGATGTTATTGATTTCGTTATTGTATTGAAAGCATGTTTGTTACTTGTATTACTTGTTATGTTGCTTTTACTGGGAATGTCGTTCTCACCGGTTATCCGGCTGTTGCTTTGTTTTGTATGTGTACTTGGCAACAGGTGGGGCAGGAACAAGTCAGAAGAGGCATGGTTAGCTTCGAGGGCAAGTAGTAGAAGTGAGACTCGGTTTAGAAGTCGAATTAGCATGTTTATCTAGTTTAAGATTGAAGCATGTTAGAACTCGAACTTGATATGTTTCGTTATTCGAATTAGTTTGTATTCGGATTGTAATCTAAAATCGAAGTATGTTGTTGTTGTATCGTTTTAGACTTCTGGTTGTTTTTTTAGGCCTTCTGAAAGCATGACTTGTTATGGAATGTTTCCCTACACCCTGTTATTGCATATGTATTTGAAGGCATGTCGGACCAAGCGCGGAATCCTTTATTTATTTTCTGCAGCCTGAGCTTTTTCTGCCCAGGCCTTCCGCGCGCGGGCGAGGCGTTCCTCGCGCGCGCGCGAGGCCTCCGTTGGGCCTCTGAATTGTTTGCCCGCGCGCGCGCGAGCTTGGTACCTCGCGCGGGCGCGAGCCTTTGGTTGGTCTCGGTTGTTGAAGCCCGCGCACGCGCGAGCTATGCTAATACCAAGCGTAGGTCATTGCAGTTCGATGTTGGGGAGAAAGTGTTTCTGAGAGTGTCACCTTTCCGCAAGATTCTCAGATTTGGCCTTAAGGGCAAGTTATCTCCCAGGTTTATCGGTCCATTTGAGATCTTGGAGAGCATTGGCGATTTGGCTTATCGACTAGCTTTGCCACCGCATCTATCCAGTATTCACGACGTGTTTCACGTATCTCTGTTGCGACGTTATGTGGCGGATGAATCTCATATTCTGCAGCGGTCTGAGGTTCAAGTGAACAAGGATTTGACTTATGTTGAGAAACCTATTCGTATCCTGGATTATAAGGATAAGGTTTTGCGGAACAAAGTCATTCCTCTGGTTTTAGTTCAGTGGCAGCGCCGAGGCACTGAGGAAGCTACTTGGGAGCTTGAGGACAGGATGCGTGAAGACCATCCTGAGTTGTTTTGATTTCATTCTTAAAGTTGTATTCAGTTGCAAACTCTGTAAGCGTTTGATTTGAATAAAGAATGTTTCTGATTTCTGTATTTCATTCAGTACTTAAGATCTGATTTCGAGGACAAAATATCTTAAGTGGGGGAGAATGTAGTAGCCCGTAACCAAAATCAATAATTAAAGAATTAATCATAATTACTTGGATAGAGTTCGGAAGCTCCTAAGGTGAGTTCGGAAGTTCCGAACAGGATCGGAAGCTCCGATGCAGAATCGGAAGCTCCGATGGTTTTACGTCAGGCATGACGTGTGGCAAGATCGGAAGCTCCGATCACCCCTATCCGAAGTCAACAAGTGATATTTTGACACGTGGCAGATCAGGATCTTCGGAAGCTCCGATGGCAGGATCGGACGTTCCGATCGAGGATCGGAAGCTCCGATCATTGTCTATAAATAGAAGGCCGAGAATTCATTTTCAATTGCCAATTTCGGATTTCCTCTCTAACTCTAGTCGTATTCGAGTTGTTCTAGCCTTCCTAGGCTTACCTCGGGAGTCGTCGAGGCGTTCGATAGTCGTAGCGGAGTTGTGCCCAAGTTTTGGAGGCATCGACATCAAAAGGCTAACGACGGACGAAAGTATAGCTTTTTCTTCCTAAAAATATTTAGGAGTATGCTTTAGCGTAATTAAGGCTTTTAGAGCGCTATAATGATAGTAGTATCATTTGGCAGTGTAGAGCAGACTATAGGCGTGGACCTAGAGTTGGTAGAGCTTGCACTGATTTGAGGTACGGAAGTACTGTTCGAGATATCCTGACTGAGTATGCATGTATTATGTGGCTGCATGGTTTATATGTCATTGATTTATGCTGCATTCATTTGCATACTGAGCTATCTCCTTCGAGATGTCTGTTAGTAGGGTTTTTCCCTATCCTGTTAGTGGTTGGACTTCCATCGATTTGGGTCCGGCATATCCACTTGTATTATGGTATGGGAGCCACCTTCTGAAGCGACGGCACAGCGTGCTACATGCCAGGGCCCGGTCTGTCTCTGTTATCTGATCCTTGACCTCGAGTTTATAGGGAGTTCACTTTGCATGCATGTATACTCATACTCTCGTACTGAGCGTTTTATGCTCACGTCTCGTACTCTGTGTTTTTGGACACCCTATTCCATGGGGCAGGTTTGCGATTGGACGAGGCTGGGGGATCCAAGAGAGGCTAGGCAGTGGTTGGCCAGCTGGAGCTTCGTCTAGGTTTTATTTCTGTTGTTTTGGGTTGATACAGGTATTCGATTTGGTTGTATAATACTTGGATAATTGCAGATTCCTTTCATTGGGATTGTATTTATTTATGGTTTCCGCTAGATTATTTCTGATATCTATTTTATTAAGTTAATTGCATGCCTAAGTTCTGTTTAGTAGGTGATCCGGGTAAGAGTCACTACAAGTTAGAACACATTTGGGTTGGGGTGGGAGGAAACGAGCGCAAGACAATGAGAACAGTGGAGGAAGAGAAGAAAATTAGGGCTGAGATGAGTTTTTGGGAGTGAGATGGGGAAAACCAACGGTGACGTCAATGATTTGTGGGAGGGAAAAGTTGAAAAAATTGGCAAGTTGGTGGGAAAAATATCAATGTTTTCAGTGACATTTATTAAAAATGTCATAATAAAATGTTTAATTATATTTTTATTTTATTGACATTTAGATTTTTAGTCAGTGTCATAATATGTATATATATAATGACATTATTGGATAAATGTCATTAAGAAAGTGTCAGGAAAGCCATTTTTTCTAGTAGTGCATGAAGTTGATATAACATCAGGTTGGTTCTATGTTCATCTAAATATTCTTCACTTGAACAACTGATCCAACTTTTCAACTCAACCCATTTCTAGACATAGCATATTCTATATCTTTCTGAGTTGGTGATTAATAGCTTTGGAGTTGTGTAACTAACATACTCCTCAGGGCAATCATCAGATCGATCGGCTCAAAACCTTACCTCAACACTATTCTGTTCTGTCTGAGGTTCTCATGCTATCTGCACAATCTGTCTTATTTGATAACATAAGCAATATATATTGCAGAGATTATCACATACAATTCAGTATATACATATAATCTCATGCGTCTGAATAGAACACATACTTGCAAATTCCCATGTTGTTCAAATAATACATGCTTGCAACGAATTTACTTATTCTAATGAATTCCATAACTCAGGCATACATATCAGCATATAAGCATGTAATTCTCATCTCAGTAAAGCAAGCAGTCTTCAATCAAGCAATCATAGTCGCATACAATTCTGTAAAGTAAGTAAAGCATACTTATGCAATACTATAAATGCATGCGACTCAATGTACCCCGCTCAACTTCTATCTTAATCCAAGACTTTATGCTCTAATACCACCTGTTGTGGGGACCTCGGGTTGCTAATCTCATCTTAGGGCATTTAATCAATAATCATGATTAATAAATAAAGGATCAAATCATTTCATGTTGAATTAACAATAAGCACACAATAAAGATTGTGTAAACCAAGAGCTTAATTTTTTTAAAAAAAAAATATCAGCACCTCGCTCGATCGGACAAACTCACCCGATCGAGCGAGCTAAAAATCCCATTCCTCGGGTGGAATTCCATTTTGGTCTCGCTCGATCGGATGAACTCACCCGATAGAGCTTGATTCTCTGTTTCTGAAATTTAAAGGTCTCGCTCGATCGGTGGAGTTCACCCGATCGAGCGGGCTCCTCTGCTTCAAAATTATGCAGAATCATTTTTGCTGTCAAACTTTAGAAACTCAATCTCAATCCTTAACAACCAACTCAAATTATGGTATATAAAATCTCAAACATGCACTTATACATGTAACAAGGCTCGAGCATCCATTCATGCATTTCTTACATCAAATTAATAGCTCAAAACGTACAAAACTACAAGTTATTCAACATATCATAAATAAACTTCGCATCTCAAGTTTCTTGCTATGTTTGATGCTATCTATCTACCATTCTTCATCTTAAACCCGAGTCCACACTTGCTACATCTCTCTCTTGAGCTTTCCACGTCAATTCTAACCAGCTCGTGCCCCACCTATTACAATGCTCACATACAAACAAAGTAATAGCCGGATAACTCCGGTGATGATATAATTCTCAGTATGAAAGATATGCATATACATTAATTAAGCACATGAAATCTATATGCTATAACATCTTACATCATAAACATGTAAGAACATGTAAATCATATAAGCATATCATCTTTAGCAATCTCAAATCAAGCATATAAACACATTCACATCTTGAATGATATATAATAACAAGCTTGCATTTATAAATGCATATTATAAACCATTAAAATTTTTAGGCTAATGCATAAATGCAATGCATGTTTAAATAGGCTATCAAGTCTGATAAGAATAAATCTTGGTTCTTGGGATCCCGGGGAAATAAAATCTTTAACTAACCACCGACTCTCCCAATCAAGGTGACATCAAATATCTCAAGTTCCCTAAATTTAGTGCAACTATAGTGAGTCATCTAGCTCTGGAAGCGAATCTACAATCCATGCCACTCAACTATAGGTCTCTAAACGTCATTTCGCAATCTAGGCTAATCTGCCCTCTATGCTTTTAAGGTAGGGGTTCAAGATGAATGCAACATAATCTTGATACATTAAATCATTCAAATACTGATAAACATCTTGAACACACCATTGAAGAATTATGCAAGTCAATAATAACAAGTAAATCACATAAGAGCATCTAAACAAGCAAGTATGTGATTTTAGGAAAACTCGAAAACCACCACGTTCTCGAGTTGTTCTACCTGGCGAGGATAATGTCGAATCATACTTTCGATCATAGCTTTGACATACTCAAACTTGCTAGCATCAAATCTGATGACGTATCTAACTTTTATTCATTTCACGCTTTCTCATCGATGTTGATAATTGATCAAAGTCTTGATTCAACTTTAATTGTTCAAACGGCTCGAACTCGTCGATTCGACTTCGATAACTTCAATTTCCAACTGAAATGAAGTGTACCATATGCTTAATATCATTCTCAAATATGATATTTAGTGCTAAGTTCAATCTATAGCTGATATCGGATTAAATTGCAAACCGGCGGCGTAACAGTTCGAAGTCGGTAATTTCAAATGGTTAAACATCAATATTATCATCATCTTAACAATATAACATCACCAATTTCAGCAGCATAACACGTGAATATCAGCCCCTAATTTTCAGATTTTTGATAAATCGTTCAAAAATCATAAACATGTTCAAACGACGATCTTTTCTCGATCCGTCTTAGATATGTTATCGTCGTATGTACTATAACATGTTTATACAATCAAATCGTAATTCTAACAACATTTTAAAATTCAAACATGATAAAATTTCATAAAACTTACGTTAAAACGTAGCACTCGGAGCTGTGATCTCAAATATATGATCAATCAGAAATTCTACCGGACGGATCAATTTTTACGGAAGCTTGAAAAGGTTGAAAATGGCTTGAAACCCTTTCTTTTCTTCTCTCTCGTTTTCTTGCTGGGTTTGGTCTGAACATTCTGATAATTCTATGCAATTTACACGTTTAAATGGCAAGTTTCAAGGAAAATTGCACTTTGGCCCCTCCATTTTGGTCTAATTGCAAATCAGTTCCCGAACAAAGCGATTTAATTCAATTTCAATCTTAAATAATTTAATAATAGTAGAATTTAATTATAAACTCTAAATATCCTCAAATTAAATATTCTTGAATTAAAATTAAATCCTTTCGGACCTTATCACATTTTAGTCCTTGAATTTCTCAATATTTGCAAATTGGTCCTTGCTCGAATTTCATACTCAAATTAAATCCTTGATATTTCTAATCTTGGAATTTACATCTTAAATTCCATAAATATCAATTCAAATATTTTTAATCTTTTAATTTAAGAATTCCGGATATTAAAATCTTAAAATCCGAAAAATCCTCAAATTAAATATTTTTAACTCAAAATTGAAATCTCTAATTTCCATAAATTCTTAAAGTCATATTTTTTCTTATTCGGAATTTAAATCGTAAATTGCGGCATTAATAACTTAATATTTTCGGGTCTTACATCAACAATCTTAATAAAAATAATAGATAAAACACTGAGAGTCCGTTATTGAGAAGCTGGAGGGTGAAAACATTTTTTTTTAAAAAAAAAAAACCCTTTTCTTAAAATTGTTCTATTTGGTTACAAAACCATTTTATAAAAAAAAATTTAAAAAACTATTTTAAAAGTTAGAATTTCTAGTTTTTCGGCTTTTACTTCTAACTATATTTAAAATTTTGAATAAAAATACTTTTTGAACATCAATTAAAACACCAAAATTGCTTCAGTCTTTTAAAATAAAAACACTTAAAAAAAGTTGAATTTAACCATTTTTTTAAACTTTCAGCTTCTGTATTCAAATTGAACCTAAAAGTATTTTAAAAAAATGAAAAAATTTTTTTATTATAAGTAACCAAAGTCAAAAACAAATCCCCTAAAAATATATGAAACTTTAGAGGCAAGTTTATCTTGTTTGTCAAAACTAGTTTAGTTCAAGGTATAATATTAATAAAAAGTCTAACAAATCATGATTTATCAAGTCAACACTATAATATATATATATTAAGCAAGAACACCTTAATTATTAATTAATCTATTGGTATGCTTAACCTAGAAATTACAAAAGATCATATATCATATTAAATTCACACTTTGAAAAATAAATGATATACATACAATATACGTATTAATTATGTATGTTAGAGTGGAGATGAATAATTTGGTTACTAGCAAATAGTAGGGTAGGAGTCAAAAGCCCTTGGTCTTGATGGCGACTCGTAGAATCAGCGGTGTAATCCTCCATGAATCATCCCCAGCATTTGCTCGATCGTTGTGTACGGTGAAGGAATCAACGAAGACGGTGAAGGAGATGAAGAACCTTCTGTTCAACAGAGTTTCCAGGCTCTCTCCTTCCTCCAAAACCACCGCCAATGACGTTCTTGACAAATGGGTGGCGGAAGGGAATCCCGTCAAGCGCTTCGATTTGGTCAACCTCATCGGTTATTGCCGGAATCGCAAAAAGTTTCCCCTCGCTCTTCAGGTACTTCTTTCCCATTTCCAGTAGATGATTAGAAAAATGGATGGCATTAGCCTATGGGGATTATATGCGCGCTTCTCTGTCAAGGGTTGATCCCGAATTTCTCAAGGTTTCAAATTTCAAATGCGTGTGAAACTGTGAGTATCGACAAGTTCTTGAAGAAAAAAAAGTTGCGGATAGAGAGTAGTCTGTTTATTTTGCATTTTGTTTCACCTCTGTGAAAAATTTCTGGGTCCAACCAAATGTTTGTAGCTGACTTCATTAAGGTATGGGCTGTGTTGACTCAGAACTTTGACAATGAATCAAAGAAGTCGAGGTAGAGAAAGCTCGAAAATTTTAGCTTATGTATCCTTTCCTTGCAACCCTATTAAAATGCACCTTAAAAAACCTATAAGGTGCAGCAAGATGCATTCTTTACTTCCAAGGCACAGCCTTTACCAAAGGAATGCACCTTAGCAAGTTTATAGGCTCAAAGGCTTCGCCGCACCGCACCTTGGTCCTAGACTCGCTTTATATCCTTGAATTACAATAAAAGAAGCCTTGACAAGAATATCTACGCGTAGCTCAAAGTATCTTTATGGAGACAGATCCTAATCCAGTCTATATAAGACATTTCTCTCTAGGACTAGGTGAACTTAGGTCGATAGTGGACTGGTTAGAGAAATATAGCATTAAATCTATAAACATTCACTTCCATAATCAGAATAAGCTCCCCCAGATTTAATCACATATGCGGCGTTAATAAATAAATGACAACGAAAGCTTCCATGCAGGTCTTCTTAAAAGTGATGTGGCATTAGAGTTCGTCTAAATGGTGTTATGAATGACTCGTGTGTTTTTATAAATGTTTCATGTTGGAAATATGTGTCAGTTCGTCTTACTATTGGTTGCCATTTATTATTCTTCTCTGCAAGGCCTATAAGCTTATTGTCAACCTGACTCGTGCCATGTCTTCTTCTTGGCTTGGAACGGAATAGCATGGGTATGAAATCAAATTTGGAATGAAACGAGGACGGGAAAGGAATGATCTATCATATAAGTTTCTACTATCAAAGAATGAGAAACAAATGAGATATTTATTCCTTACTTCCAATCTTATGATTTGTAATTCAACATAAATCTTTTGATGAAATGAATTTATTTTTGATGGCCAAATCACCTTTTAGTAAAAAAATAAAAATAACCGAAACAACCATTCCCATAAGATTGAGTTCTCCCATGTCTAATATATATCAATCATGAGTTTGGAATAATTCCGGGAATGCTGATTCTGTTCCCAAACTGCATGCCAATCTAGTTGTAGATGAGCATGCCATTCTCAGCTTGGTGTGCGAAGATAGGTTGAGAATGCAACATCCCGAACTTATACCAAAACATATGATTTGTATGATTGAGACATGAAAATACTCATTCCCATGTTCTTGATTATATTCATATTTGATTTTAGTAATAATGATAAAGATAATAAGTTAATAACAATAATAATAAAGTTTATAATAATTGTTATTTTAATTTTTGTAAAAGTTGATTTGGTCTTTCATTGAAAAGTAATTGTATTCAATTCGTACCATTTATTTGAATCACCAATCATAATATTGAAATCAGGGAAGGATCAAATAAGTATTCATTTTCTCTCTCTTTACTTTTTTTTATTTTTTTTATTTAGATAAACTATCTTCCTTTCACATCCTTGTTCCATTTCAAAACCGTGCTCATAATAGTCTGAACTTGTGTCGCTCCAAACTTATGATAGCTCCTCAAAACTTTGCCTTGTCATGGATTGGGATTCTAGTATTTTAGACTCATTAATCCTTACAGACCACACTGATTGAGCTTATAATAATTGGAGCTCGTACCCCTTTCCTTCTGGAGAACTCAAATTTTCCGACTTGTTGGGGGTTGAATTTCCGCCCCTATTCAATCTCTAGTTCTTCTACAGTTGCTCTCACTGATGGATCAACGATCTGACCTGTTTCTCAACTTAGTCTGTTAGCCCTGTGACTACTCAAAATAACTTATCCGTACGAAAATATTTAGCAGGCTTCTTTGTACCTAAATTTTGTGCCTTTGAAGTGAATTTTATTGCCTTTGTGGAGTCAATTTCACTGTTTGACTTATAATTTATAGATGTGCTCTGACATGCATTTTTCTTTTTATTATGTTCACATCAGCTGTCTGATTGGATGGAAAAAACGAATTTCAAAATAAACAATGCTGATCAAGCTGTGCGTATCGACCTCCTCTACAAGACAAAAGATTTAGCTTCGGCAGAAAAATACTTCGATAGCCTCCAAGACTCAGAAAAAACTGCGAAAACCTTTGGTGCGATTCTGAGCTGTTATTGCAACGAGAAAGCATTTGATAAGGCTTCAGAGACCTTTGAGAAAATGAAGGTGTTGAATTATGCGACCACTCTAAATTACAATAATATGCTTGCGCTCTACCATAACATGGACCAATCCGAAAAGGTAATCTCATTAGTCGAAGAAATGGAGGAGAAACATATCGCTATTGACGTTTATACTTATAATTTATTGATTAATAGTTATGCTGCTATGAAAAATTTTGATGCTGTTGAAGAAGTTGTCGAGAAAATGAAAAGTAATAACGTGGAGTTAAGTTTGTTTACATTTGGAAATCTAGCTACCATATATGTCAATTGTGGGTTGTTAGAAAAGGCCAACCATTTTCTTGAAATGATGGATAAAAAGGATGATCACGTGAAAGGGTTTGGAGTTGAAGCTTCGCGAACACGTATGAAGTTGTACAGTGAGATGAATGATTTATCAGGAGTTAAACGGGTATGGGAGTCTTTGAAGTCTACTGATGGGCACCCAAGTAATACTAGTTATCTCTCCATGCTTGTAGCTCTTTCCAAACTCGGGGATCAAGAAAGCCTAGAGAATATTTTTAAGGAGTGGGAAATGGGATGTTCCCATTATGATTTCAGGTTACCGAATGTGTTACTAAAGTTTTACCTCAGACGGGACATGATTGAGGAGGCCACAACGCTCTACGACAATTTGGTTAGCAAAGGGATGGAACGTTATTTAAGCACAGTGGTCTTGTTTGCTACTCTATGCATAAAAAAGGGACAGATAGATTTGGCTCTTAAGTATCTGGAAACAGGCATGGATAAAGCGAAACAGAAGGAGAAGGAATTTGTTCTATCAGAGGAAACAATTAAACTTTTTCTGGATTATTTTGATGAGAATTTTGATGAAGATAGAGCTGAGAAGTTTGTCCACTGCATGAGGAAGATCCACGGAGTCGAATCCTCTGTATGTGATTCCTTGCTTTCAAAGATCAGAGCATCCAATAGGGCCATTGATAGCTAAGTGGTTTTGCAGTTTCTTCTCCAGGTAGCAGCATAGTCTCACCCATGCACTTATGTACTACTTGAACCATTTGCTCTACTTGTATGCAACTTGCCCTTTACTAGGGAGCTTTAAATTATTTAGAGAATGCACTGTATTGTTTTGTGTTTTTTTTAATGCTTGTAAAGACGTCTTTAACATAAATTTTGGTGGTTGTACATCAAAAGCTATTAGAGAATTCACCCAACAAAGCGAAGAAAATAAATTAAAAATTTTGATCAATAGCTTTGCATAAACATTTTCAAGAACTTCACTAATCAAGGGAAAAATGAAATCGGATGTTTATTATTTTGTCATTTAATGTTTCATCGATTTATATACAAAAACATATAATAAAAGCTATAATAGTGTTTGGATTTCTGTTCTTGGGAAATTAATGTCATGCCAATATTTTAACAATTATAGTAAATAATAAATTATTAATATCAGTTATTTTAAGGGTAAATTATAAATTCATACCCAAACCTATTTTCATCTTACATTTTAATACCTAACTCATTAAAACTTATTTTTTACTTCCTGGAGAGAGAAAATTTTGTTTAAAAATACCAATTCTACCCTTATCTATTAAAAATCCTAATAAATCAGTAAAAAAAAAAAAGGTGAGATAATGGATACTAAAAACAAAACAAATCCAAATAGTATTTATATAAAAATTCAAATTAAAATCAAAGAACATAAACCATATCATATACATGTTTATGTTGATACAGGAGCAAGTATGTGTCTAGCAAGTAAACACACACTCCCAACTCATTATTGGAAAAAATACGACAAAGGATTAAAAGTTCGAATAGGAGATGGATCAATAATCATGCTTAATACAGTAGCAGAAAAATTAAAAATAGAAATAGAAGAAACAAAATTTGTAATACCCATTATATATCAAATAGAATCAGGAATGGACATTATAATAGGAAATAACTTTTTAAGAGAATATCTTTCTTTTACACAATTTGAAAATTACATAACTTTAAACAAAGGATCATCAATGATTTATATTCCTAAAATACGAACAGCATTTCGTGTAGGAAATGAAGGATTTACAAAGAATTTTCATAAACGAAATACAAATCCAATAGAACTAAAAATAGAGAATATTTTAACAATTAATCATGAAAAAGAAATCATGAAAAAATTTCATGATATTTGTTCTGAAAATCCTCAGGACAAAATTAAGAAAAGAAAACAATTCATTGCTTCAATAAAACTTAAAGACCCTAATATCACAATCTGTGAAGCACCAAGAAGATGCAGCATGGATGATGTAAAAATATTCAAAAAGAGGTTCAAGAATTACTAAAACTTAAGATAATCATCCCAAGCAATAGTCCACACTCTTCACCAGCCTTTTATGTCAGTAAGAAAGACACTGATAAGAAAAAAATGATAATTGATTATCGAAAAATGAATAATGCAACAACTATTGATGGATATTACATCCCAAACAAGAATGATTTACTATCTTATATAGGAGGAATGAAATATTTCACTAGTTTAGATTGTAAATCAGGATTCTGACAAATTC
This sequence comes from Henckelia pumila, assembly GCF_033568475.1. NCBI lineage: Eukaryota > Viridiplantae > Streptophyta > Magnoliopsida > Lamiales > Gesneriaceae > Henckelia > Henckelia pumila. The sequence continues at coordinate 219,946 of NW_027331861.1, read as the reverse complement.
AGCTAGAACCACAAACACAATTGCTTACATCATTCAGTTGTCCAAAAGGACAGTATCAATGGACTGTATTACCTTTTGGACTTAAACAAGCACCAGGTATCTTTCAAAGATATATGGATGAATCTTTTAAATCATATGTAGATTTTTGTTGCGTTTATATAGATGACATATTAATTTATTCAAAAACACTTGATCAACATTATAAAGACCTCATGACAGTATAAGATATTTGTCATAAAGATGGAATTATACTTTCTGAAAAGAAAGCACAATTGTTTAAAACAAAAATAAATTATTAAGGATTACAAATAGAAGATGGAAAACATTGTTTACAACAGCATATACTTAAGAAAATTCACGATTTTCCTAGTGAAATCAAAGATAAAGATCAATTAAGAAAATTTTTAGGATTATTAACTTATTATGGAAATTACATTAAGAAACTTGCAGAAATCAGAAAACCTCTTCAGGTAAAACTTAAACAAGACTACAAGTGAAAATGGTCTAAAGAAGATACTAATTATATAGATACTATTAAAAAGAAAATAATTAGTAATCTTTCTGAGTTATATTTTCCTTCCAATAAAGATATTATAATAATTGAAACAGACGCTTCAGATGAATACTGGGGAGCATGTTTAAAAGCTTATACAGGAGAAAGAAATTTAGAAGAACTTACTAAAACAGCTACTAGAAATAATGAAGAATTATGCAATTATACATCAGGAACTTTTCAAGGTGCACAATTAAATTATCATTCAAATGAAAAAGAATTATTAGCTTTAATATTCACAATTAGGACTTATGAAATTTATCTTATTCCTAAACCATTTTTAGTAAGAACAGATAATATGAATTTAACATATTTCAAGACAAGGAAAATATCAAGAAATGCAGGGAGAAATGCAGCAAGACTAATTAGATGGCAATTGGAATTGAACCATTATCAGTTCGAGATCCAACATGTCAAAGGAACGGATAATTCATTACCCGACGCATTAACCAGAGAACTTCATCCAAATTATACTATCCGTAGTAACGGAATAACAAAAGAGATCCTAAGTGATCCAGAAAATGACCACGAGTCATCCGAACATGCCTTAGAAAGCATGTGAAATATAAATTGATGAAATGAGATTTATATTCAGATACATGAATTATTTTATGACTTTCAGTCATCCGAACATGCCTCAGAAAGCATGAGAAATATAAATTGATGAAAATGAGATTTATATTCAGAAACATGAATTACTCTTTGAGTAAAGACAATCAATCTCATTTATGAAGATTGATTCAATTCTTGCAAAAGAATTTCATAAATGCAATGATACGCATAATAAAACTATCTGAGTTACTCACGAAAAAGAGTTAAATTTCTAACCATTTATATATATATATGTGTGTGTGTGTGTGTGTGTGTGTTTTATTATGCAGGATGAAACAATTAAATCAATTAGAAGAACAATTGATTGACATAGATGAAGAAATTCAGATTCTTCAACAAAGAAAAAAGAATATAAAAGGAAAAATTCAGAGGATTAAAGAAAAGATGACAAAATAATGGAGATGAATGAAAAACAGTCAGTGGTCACAACCAACACTGATAACCAAGAAAAAGAAAAGAAGAAAGAACCGGTGGTCACAGCCAACATCGAGAAAAATTATAAAAAAAAAAAAAGAAAGGACGTTTAAAAGTGCACTTGAAGCAAGAGAAAGAAAGATGGTCAATCTGCGACCACAAAAACCAATTTTTGAAAAAACAAATTTTCCAGAAAAACTCAAAACTGAATTCTTTGAAACACTAAACTATTTAAGAATAGCCAAACCATCTGCAGAATCTTGACTACAAACTTGTGACACACAGAGCATATCAAGAGCAAGAACACTGCAAGGTGCTCCAGCGCATGAAGTCGCAAGATTCTTTTCAAATGGATTATTAAGTGGATTGAAAGTCAGTCCCAACAATCAAGAAATAGAACTATTTCCATATCAGTTGAGAAATAGTATCATCCAGTTCAAGAAAGCAGTCTTTAAGGACGATCCAGTATTAACATTGAGTATTCACTCAACCCTTCCAGATTGGGATGATAACAAATTCTATCAACCAATGATATATATTCAATGTCGAAAATAAAAAGACAAGTTCTTATTCGAAGGATCAAATGAAGAGAAACCAGTAATGGATATCTCAACACTTCCTGTGATAAGAATAAAGACATTGATTGACATGATCTCAAAGACAGGAAAGATTGATGGAAACTCAAAGGTTAAAATAAATTTTGCAACCAGTAAAATTTTATTAACCACTGGACACAAGAAGACAATTCAAAAGAAAGAACAAGCCATGTTAGCTCAATTCGAAGCTCCAATCTATGAAGCAAGAGTTGACATGACCCGAAAAACCCACAAATGCTATGTCAAAGACTAAGAACAATAATTTTCACTCACAAATGTAGACATTGCCAAACCATTCAGATAGAAGAAGCAAAGTTTGTGAAACGACCCTAACTCTCTAATAAATAAATATGCGGAATTTTTTTTTTTTTTTTTATACTACTAAATAAATATATGTACATATATGCCCATACATATATGCACAGAATAAAATAATTAAAATAAATACACGACTAAATAAATAAATAATTAAATACTTAAGAAAAATGCATTCTTTTAAATAACCATCTGAGTCAAAACAATAATTAAAAATATACTGCATAAATAAAATAATTAAAATGTGTGCATGCACTAAAAATATTTAATAAAATATTCCAATAAACCTCAACCACTAAAAATATTAAAATGTATCATGACAACATGCACGGTGACTCAGAAGCTGTCACGGTCACGGGGCTACTGCAGCGCTGCTCATACATCCTCACCACCGGTAGGAGTAACCTGCTCCTCTACGTACTCACCTGCACCATAACAGTGTAGTGAGCCTAGAGGCCCAACATGCATACTAACAAGGGTTTAAAAATAATTTAAATCAATTTAATACTAATACATACATATACATGAATGAGCATGCTTAAAAATTACATAACATAACTTACATAAATAAACATACATAACATACATAATATCATACATACTAGAATTGTTGAGCATTTATTTTCTTAACATCGAATGGTCCTATCCGTAAGTGTGACCCATATTGCGACTGATCAGTCTAAGAAACCATCGTACGAGGCTGGTGGCGAACCACCCATACATAAATGGCAGAAAACTGCCCATACATAAATGGCAGAAACTGCCCATACATAAATGGCCACACTACTTCAATTTCCACCTGAAATATTTTATTTGCTCAACCATAGAAATTCAATCATAGCATAAAAATGGATTTCATGAATGCATGTACTTAAATAAATTGTGTGTCCTTCATTTATATTTAATTTATTTTTTTATATCATATAAATATTCAAATAACTTTTCATGCATAAAAATAATTAAATATAAATTCGGGACACACGCAAATTTCTCATGGTTTGATACAGCTGCTGGCCCTAGACATGCAAGCCCATTAACTTAAGACTTGGCCCATAAATCAACCAAAGCCCATTAAGACTAAATTAGGCCCAATAACACTGTCCCTGGCCCAATGGGCCCAAAAGCCCAATAATAGGCCCAATAACTTTCATGGGCTCCCAAGCCCATAAAAATTTCTGGCCAACTTAAAAACTTAAATAAAAATTATTAAAAGCCCAAAAATAACTAAAATAACCCAAAATAATTTAATGGAACCCAAATAAATTAAATGGTACTAATTAAATTTTTGGGAATTTAATTAGTCCATTTAATTCCTAATTAACTTAAAGACTTAAAAATAAAAATACCCGAGCCCAATTAAAATAACCCGAACCCAGACCCACTTAACTTAACCCATCTTATTTTAGACCCGACCCGGACCACCTGACCCGACCCGGATCCAAGTCAAACCCTAGAACCCGAAACCCTACCTTACCTTTCCCTCCTTGTCTCGGCCGCACGAGCAGCAGGCCTTCACGGCCTGCTGCAGCCCAGCTCCGGCCACCGTGGCCGGAGCCCCGCCGGAAGGACCTCCCCAGGGTCCTGCCGGTTCGAACCATACCCTGGCCCGAACCCCATGCTGTCCCCTTAGCCTACATCGAAACCTCTTCCACGAACCCTAGCCTGCGCAGCAGAAAACGGGCAGTCATGGTTCATCTCGAACCAGACCGGTCCTAGCCCGTTCCAACCCGTGTCTGACCCTGCCACTCGACCCTAGGGACCCCAAAGAACCTTTCTAACCATGGACCAGCAGCCCACCTAGCCATGGACATGAAAAACGTGAGCATGCAATCACAAACCAAAACCGAGTGCTTGAGAGAACAAATTTTGAAAGAAACGTGCTGTCAAAAAGATGAGTCTAGGTACTACACACCCACACACATACATACACTGATATAGGATTAAAAAGTGAATAGAAACATGCCTTAATACCGATTTATAGAGCTAAAAGCGTGTACGACGGGCTTCGGGACGACGGGACGACGACGGGATGCCTTGGCTTGCTTGGAACCTTCGAAAACCGACCTCCTATGGAGTTTTAGGGCTGAAGACCGATTGGAGAAGATGATGAACAGTGGGGTGACGGCTGGGAGCTTGGAGTGATCGGCTAGAATAGGGTTTTAGGTAGAATAGGTTTTATTTTTGGTGTTAATTAAAATATAGGTTAAATAATTAAATATAAAAAGGTTTTAAATAATTAATATACAACTTAAACCCCTAATTAAACTAAAAAAAATAAGATACATAAAATAAATCTCGAAATATTAATTTAGGGGAATTTTAAAAATACTAAAAAGTCAGTATTTTGACTAATTTTGGATAAAAATGACCCCTAAAATTAAATAAAATTAAATACTTAAAATTTTGAGATAATAAAACTCAAAATAATATTTTAAGGCTCTAAAAAGGCTCAAAAAAATAATTTGGGTGGAAAGTCGTCATCTCGTCCGTCCACGGTCCCGTCTACGCGATCAAATAATAAAAATACTAAAAATCATAAAAATTACTAATTATGGGTTAAATGCTTAAAAATGAATTAAATCATGCATAAATAATTCACATAATTATTTAACCCATAAATCATAAAATTTAAATAATTAATTATCCTAATTATGCAGGCGGATTTATGTAATTAAAAATACCGAGTGTTACAATTCTCCCCCTCTTAAATTGAATTTCGTCCTCGAAATCAAAGTACTTACCCGAACAACTCCGGGTAGCGAGTCCTCATATCCTCCTCGGTCTCCCAAGTAGCTTCCTCCTCCGAGTGATTCAGTCACTGGACTCTGACCATCGGTATGACCCGCGTCCTAAGCCTCCGCTCCTCTCTAGCCAAAATCCGCACTGGTCTCTCCTCGTAAACAAGATCTGGTGGCAACTGTAAGGGCTCGAAATCCAACACATGCGACGGGTTGGAGACATATCTCCGAAGCATGGATACATGAAAAATGTTGTGCACTGCCGCTAGCCCTGGAGGTAGAGCTAAACGATAGGCCAACGTGCCAACTCGCTCCAAGATCTCGAATGGCCCTATATATCTCGGATTAAGCTTGCCTCTCCGTTCAAAACGCGCTACTCCCTTCATAGGTGACACCTTCAAGAATACGTGATCACCTACAGCAAACTCCAAATCGCGTCGTCTGTCATCTGCATAACTCTTCTGCCGACTCTGCGCAGTCCTCATCCTCGCTCGGATCTGCGTCACGATGTCAGCTGTCTGCTGCACAATCTCTGGACCCAACAAAATCCTCTCACCAACCTCATCTCAATGCACAGGAGATCTGCATCTCCTCCCATAAAGTGCTGCATAAGGAGCCATACCTATAGACGACTGAAAGCTGTTGTTATAGGTAAACTCCACTAATGGCAGTCTAGTCTCCCAAGATCCTCGAAAATCGATGACACAAGATCTCAAAAGATCCTCGAGAACCTGGATCACTCTCTCGGACTGACCATCTGTCTGGGGATGAAATGTTGTACTGAACAAAAGTCTAGTCCCCAAAGCTGTGTGCAGACTCTTCCAAAACGCTGAGGTGAACCTCATATCTCTGTCTGACACGATAGACACTGGTATGCCATGCAGTCTAACAATCTCTCTGACGTAAAGCTCTGCATACTGTGTCAAAGTGTAAGTAGTTCTTACCGGCAAGAATGAGCTGACTTGGTGAGTCTATCCACAATCACCCAAATCGCTGTACACCCTCTGGTACTCCTCGGTAAGCCAACCACAAAGTCCATCGTAATATTCTCCCACTTCCATTCCGGAATAGGGAGAGGTCTAAGAAGTCCTGCTGGACGCTGATGCTCTGCTTTGACTTGCTGACAAGTCAAGCACTCTGACTGTAACACCCGGAAATTTTAATACGTAAATTCGCATGCATAATTAGGAGAAATTAATTTTAAAATAAGGGTTAAATGAATTTATGTGTTATTATGTGATTTATATGCATAATTTAAGTTATTTTAGCATTTAACCCAAAATTAGTGATTTTTGTGATTTATGGAAATTAATTGGTTTTGATCGCGTAGACGGGACCGTGGACGGACGAGATACCAAAATATTTAGCCAAAAATATTTTATGAGTTTTATGAGCCTTAAAATAATATTTTAAGGTATTTTGTCAAGAAAATTTTAGTATTTAATTATATATTTATTTAAGGGGCTATTTTTAGCCAAAATTTGTCTCTTTATTGACTTTTATTAATTTTTAAAATTAGCCTATTTAATAATTTCGAGATTTGGAGTTATCTTATCAGATTATTATTATTATGATTAGAGTTTTAATTATATTTTCTTTGATATATTATCTATATTAATTAGTTAATATTTATTATACAAAAATTAATTTAAAAACCTAAACCTACCCCAAACCCCACCACCCACTACAAATTATTTAGCCGACACTCATCTCCCTCCTTCACGCCTCCATCTTCTTTTTCAGCAGAAAACAAGCCACCATAGCCGATCAACTTTTATTTGAGGATTTATTTGGTCGTTCGTCGTCCCGGAGTCCCGTAAACGCATCATCCGTTCGTCAATAATTTAAAGGCATGTCTAAAACTTTTCTTTGGCCACCATATGAGCTATTATTCATGCATGATTTTCCTTCTCATTTTAACGTCATATCAGTATATATTATGTAGGTTTTGGTAGGCATCGAAATCTTTTGAAAACTTTTTCAGAAAAATCGATTGATGTTGGTTTTAGGCGCATTGTTCTTCGATTTCATATGCATGCTCACGTTTTTCATGTCCATGGCTAGGTGGTCTGCTGGTCCATGGTTAGAAGGGTTCCTTGGGGTCCCTAGGGTCGAGTGGTAGGGTCAGACATGGGCTGGAGATGGCTAGGAAGAGGTTGGGCATGGCTGCACAAAATCTGTGTTGTTCGCGCAGGTTTAGGGTTTCAAGGAAGGGAGCTTAGTTCTCCTTCCTCAGACCACGGTTTAGGGTAAGGTCGGTTGGGTTAGAACCCCCTTTAAGTTTCCTAAGTTTTTGCAAGAGGTTTCATGGTCTTTCGTGGTCGGAGCTTCGAGAACGAACGTTTCTCCCGCAGCTGCTCGGGTCTGCGCGACAGTGCAGAAGGGCCGGGTGGCAGAGCTTCGTTCTCACTCCATAGTCGACGGTTTGGGCTGGTTCTTGGCTTGTTGGAAAGGCCTGGATGTGAGCTAAGTCCTAGGGGTGGCCCTCCGGCCGGTGGGTGGTCGGAGCAAGGCGGCCGCCGGGGATTTCGGTTGCTGCTCACAGTGGCAGAACAGTCTTGGGAAGGGGGTGATCGGGCTAGGGTTCTGGGTGGTTCCGGGTCGGTTCAGGGTAGTGGGTCGGGTCAGTATGGTATAGGGTCGGGTCAGGTAGGTTCGGGTCCGGGCTAGGTGGGCCGGGCTCGAGTATTTTAATTTTAAAATGTTTAATGCTTTAATTGGATTTTTGGGCCATTTAATTAGAAATAAAATTATTTGGGCTTCCAAATAATTTTATTTGGGCTTTTTAAATTTATTTTAAGTTAATCCAATAATTTTATGGGCCCGTGGGCCCATCGGAATTTTTGGGCTAGTCAGTGATTTTATTGGGCCAGTCTAGGAATTTTTATGAATTAATTAGTTATTGGGCCTAAATATTTTTATTTAAGCCCAATAACATTCAAGTATTTTATTTTAGTAAAAATTATATTTTTTTTAAAAGTAGTTGTTTAATTATGGGCTTTAAGTTAGTTAACAGGCTTTAAGTCAGTTAAGGGGTTTAGTAGAGAGACCAGCAGTCGGGACCAATCCATAAAAATAAACTAAGTCCGGAATATATTTTTAATTATTTTTATGCATGAAGTCTATTTTAAGTAAAAGTATATTTATTATTAAAATTAATTAAATATATATTACGGACATATTTTAAGTGCATGCATACATGAAATATTTTATGATGTGTTTATGATTAAGAATTGAGCATGAAAAATATTTTTATGGAAATTGAAGTGGTGTGACAGCACAGAGGTGGTTTACCACCGGCATAGAGGTAGTTTTACTACCGGCATAGAAGTGGTTTTACCACTGGCACAGAGGTAGTTTACTACCGGCATAGAGGTGGATTTATCCACCGCCACGTACGATGGTTCTTTAGACTGATCAGTCGGCACAGTTATTAGTCACATTCATGGATATGACCATACTCAGTTTTTATGTTTATGACATGCTCAATTATGTTATGTATGATGAAGAAAGTTATGTTATGTATAAGATTTATGATTCAGCATTTATGTTATGAAAAATGTTTCCATGCATGCTCATATACATGTATATGTATTAGTAATTACGTGATGCATTATTTTAACCCTTGTTATAAAGGATTAGACATGTTGAGCCTCTAGGCTCACTACGCTTATATGGTGCAGGTGAGTATGATGTAGCTCCTACCGGTGGCGAGGACGTATGAGTGAGCATGGCAGTGGCCCCATGACCGTCTCGCTAGAATTTTATTTATGCATGAGTTATTTATTCAGGATATTTTTATGTTTTCAGTGGTTATGATTACTTATTGATTTTTCATGGTTTTTAGTAGACATAAGTTATAAATTTTCACCATAGACATTATTTTATCTATTGCATGACTCGAGATTTTATCAAATAACGATTTATTATTTTATTAAGCGAGTTATGATTTGAAATATTATTTTTAATATTTATACATATATGTATGGGCGTATATGTATATAGTAGATAAAAAAAAAAAAGTTTTTCCGCATTTAGTAGTACTAGGCGTTTCAATTGGTATCAGAGCACGGTCCTCGGAGGGTGTCCATCTGCCACGTGAAGCTCAGAAATCCTGCTACTGGTCTGTAAGTTTTAAATGTTTTAATAAGATTTAGAAGGAGCATATGTATTAATTTTAAGTATTTCATGTTCAGTAAGATTTTTGAAACCCTTAGTTATGCATTGCGATTTACGTAAAGAAATATGTGGTGGTACAGAATGCCTCCCAGACAGATGAATAGACGCGGAAGACCTCCACCGCCACCGCCACCTCCGCAGAACCCTATGACAGCACTGGAGCAGGCCAGTGCTACGATGATGGCAGGGATTACTGCTCTGTTGGAGCAGCAGGCTGCACGTCCCAGACTATCCCATGAGGAGGACGTGGCTGAGAGGTTCCAGAAGAAGGGACCTAAGGAGTTTGCTGGGACCACCGATCCTTTGGTGGCTGAGGGATGGATTCGCTCTCTTGAGTCCATCTTTGATTACATGGGGATCACAGACACCGACAGGGTGAACTGTGCGACGTACATGATGAGAGGGGATGCAGCCCTTTGGTGGGAGGGTGCAGTTCGGGGAGTTCACTTGCCCACACTGACGTGGACGGAGTTTAGGCGTATCTTCTACGCCAAGTACTTTACTGAGGATGTGCGCAGCCGCATGATCCGTGAGTTCATGAGTCTCCGTCAGGGGGACAGGTCTGTTGTGGAGTATGTGAGCCAGTTTGAGAGGGGCTGTCACTTTGTGCCCATGATTGCTGACAGTCCGCAGGAGAAGCTGCGACAGTTTGTGGAGGGCCTGAAGGCTGAGATCAGGCATGATGTGCGTATGGCAGACGTCTTTACATACGAGTCTGCAGTGAGTAGAGCCTTGCGTTCCGAGGAGGGTCGGAGAGAGATCCAGAAGGAACAGCAGCGTAGGAGACAGCTTCAGCTGGAATCTTATCAACCAGCTTCGCAGCCACCCACGAAGAAACAGTACACAGGGCCATCTAAGGACCTTAACCAGCAGAGTCAGCAGGGTCAGCAGCAGCAGCAACAGAGGGGCGGGGCCCCTAAGGCAGGAGGAGTACCACTTTGCCCGAAGTGTCAGAAACCACATTCGGGTCTGTGCCTGAGTGGGTCGAATGTGTGTTTTCATTGCAAGGAGCCAGGGCACATGTCCATAAATTGTCCAAGGAAGAAGAACACCACCGGGAGGGTGTTTGTCATGCAAGCAGCTGGGGCAGACCCAAACACCTCTTTAATCTCCGGTATGCCCTAACCTATTCTTTTAAGGGAACTTTGGTGAAGTTAAAAATATTTTGTTATCAGAGTGCGCAGCAGAAGCATTACTTTTGGGATACCGAAACTTGGGAACTAGATGTGTGATAATGAGTTTAGCGAATTGGATTTTGAAGAACTCCGTTATTAGAATTTGATCCGTCGGATTTCGAGGACGAAATTCAATTTAAGGGGGGGAGAATTGTAACACCTGGAAATTTTAATACGTAAATTCGCATGCATAATTAGGAGAAATTAATTTTAAAATAAGGGTTAAATGAATTTATGTGTTATTATGTGATTTATATGCATAATTTAAGTTATTTTAGCATTTAACCCAAAATTAGTGATTTTTGTGATTTATGGAAATTAATTGGTTTTGATCGCGTAGACGGGACCGTGGACGGACGAGATACCAAAATATTTAGCCAAAAATATTTTATGAGTTTTATGAGCCTTAAAATAATATTTTAAGGTATTTTGTCAAGAAAATTTTAGTATTTAATTATATATTTATTTAAGGGGCTATTTTTAGCCAAAATTTGTCTCTTTATTGACTTTTATTAATTTTTAAAATTAGCCTATTTAATAATTTCGAGATTTGGAGTTATCTTATCAGATTATTATTATTATGATTAGAGTTTTAATTATATTTTCTTTGATATATTATCTATATTAATTAGTTAATATTTATTATACAAAAATTAATTTAAAAACCTAAACCTACCCCAAACCCCACCACCCACTACAAATTATTTAGCCGACACTCATCTCCCTCCTTCACGCCTCCATCTTATTTTTCAGCAGAAAACAAGCCACCATAGCCGATCAACTTTTATTTGAGGATTTATTTGGTCGTTCGTCGTCCCGGAGTCCCGTAAACGCATCATCCGTTCGTCAATAATTTAAAGGCATGTCTAAAACTTTTCTTTGGCCACCATATGAGCTATTATTCATGCATGATTTTCCTTCTCATTTTAACGTCATATCAGTATATATTATGTAGGTTTTGGTAGGCATCGAAATCTTTTGAAAACTTTTTCAGAAAAATCGATTGATGTTGGTTTTAGGCGCATTGTTCTTCGATTTCATATGCATGCTCACGTTTTTCATGTCCATGGCTAGGTGGTCTGCTGGTCCATGGTTAGAAGGGTTCCTTGGGGTCCCTAGGGTCGAGTGGTAGGGTCAGACATGGGCTGGAGATGGCTAGGAAGAGGTTGGGCATGGCTGCACAAAATCTGTGCTGTTCGCGCAGGTTTAGGGTTTCAAGGAAGGGAGCTTAGTTCTCCTTCCTCAGACCACGGTTTAGGGTAAGGTCGGTTGGGTTAGAACCCCCTTTAAGTTTCCTAAGTTTTTGCAAGAGGTTTCATGGTCTTTCGTGGTCGGAGCTTCGAGAACGAACGTTTCTCCCGCAGCTGCTCGGGTCTGCGCGACAGTGCAAAAGGGCCGGGTGGCAGAGCTTCGTTCTCACTCCATAGTCGACGGTTTGGGCTGGTTCTTGGCTTGTTGGAAAGGCCTGGATGTGAGCTAAGTCCTAGGGGTGGCCCTCCGGCCGGTGGGTGGTCGGAGCAAGGCGGCCGCCGGGGATTTCGGTTGCTGCTCACAGTGGCAGAACAGTCTTGGGAAGGGGGTGATCGGGCTAGGGTTCTGGGTGGTTCCGGGTCGGGTCAGGGTAGTGGGTCGGGTCAGTATGGTCTAGGGTCGGGTCAGGTAGGTTCGGGTCCGGGCTAGGTGGGCCGGGCTCGAGTATTTTAATTTTAAAATGTTTAATGCTTTAATTGGATTTTTGGGCCATTTAATTAGAAATAAAATTATTTGGGCTTCCAAATAATTTTATTTGGGCTTTTTAAATTTATTTTAAGTTAACCCAATAATTTTATGGGCCCGTGGGCCCATCGGAATTTTTGGGCTAGTCAGTGATTTTATTGGGCCAGTCTAGGAATTTTTATGAATTAATTAGTTATTGGGCCTAAATATTTTTATTTAAGCCCAATAACATTCAAGTATTTTATTTTAGTAAAAATTATATTTTTTTTAAAAGTAGTTGTTTAATTATGGGCTTTAAGTTAGTTAACAGGCTTTAAGTCAGTTAAGGGGTTTAGTAGAGAGACCAGCAGTCGGGACCAATCCATGAAAATAAACTAAGTCCGGAATATATTTTTAATTATTTTTATGCATGAAGTCTATTTTAAGTAAAAGTATATTTATTATTAAAATTAATTAAATATATATTACGGACATATTTTAAGTGCATGCATACATGAAATATTTTATGATGTGTTTATGATTAAGAATTGAGCATGAAAAATATTTTTATGGAAATTGAAGTGGTGTGACAGCACAGAGGTGGTTTACCACCGGCACAGAGGTAGTTTTACTACCGGCATAGAAGTGGTTTTACCACTGGCACAGAGGTAGTTTACTACCGGCATAGAGGTGGATTTATCCACCGCCACGTACGATGGTTCTTTAGACTGATCAGTCGGCACAGTTATTAGTCACATTCATGGATATGACCATACTCAGTTTTTATGTTTATGACATGCTCAATTATGTTATGTATGATGAAGAAAGTTATGTTATGTATAAGATTTATGATTCAGCATTTATGTTATGAAAAATGTTTCCATGCATGCTCATATACATGTATATGTATTAGTAATTACGTGATGCATTATTTTAACCCTTGTTATAAAGGATTAGACATGTTGAGCCTCTAGGCTCACTACGCTTATATGGTGCAGGTGAGTATGATGTAGCTCCTACCGGTGGCGAGGACGTATGAGTGAGCATGGCAGTGGCCCCGTGACCGTCTCGCTAGAATTTTATTTATGCATGAGTTATTTATTCAGGATATTTTTATGTTTTCAGTGGTTATGATTACTTATTGATTTTTCATGGTTTTTAGTAGACATAAGTTATAAATTTTCACCATAGACATTATTTTATCTATTGCATGACTCGAGATTTTATCAAATAACTGTTTATTATTTTATTAAGCGAGTTATGATTTGAAATATTATTTTTAATATTTATACATATATGTATGGGCGTATATGTATATAGTAGATAAAAAAAAAAAAAGTTTTTCCGCATTTAGTAGTACTAGGCGTTTCACTGACACCACTCTCCCGATGTCACTCTTCATCCCAGGCCACCAATACAATAACTGCAAGTCTCGGTACATCTTCGTACTTCCGGGGTGAATGGAGTACGGAGATGCATTAGCCTCTGCTAGAATCTCGGCTCTCAACTGATCAACGTTCGGTACCCACATCCTCCCACGGTACTGAACGATGCCATCCTCCACTGTATACAAGAGATTACCTCTGGCCTCATCTCTCTGTCTCCATCGCTGTAGCTCCTCATCAGTGGACTGTCCCTCTCTAATCCGATCTCGCAGAACTGGCTGCACCGTCAACACTGACAAGCTCGGTGCATGGCCACTCGGATAGCACTCCAAACCAAATCTCTGAATCTCGGTCTGTAGTGGTAACTGTACAGTCAAACATGATACCAGTGACGACTTCCGACTCAAAGCATCTGCCACTACATTAGCCTTACCCGGATGGTAGCTAATGTCACAGTCATAGTCCTTAACAAGCTCAAGTCATCTGCGCTGCCTCATGTTCAACTCCTTCTGGGTGAAGAAGTAATTGAGGCTCTTGTGGTCGGTGAAAATCTTGCACTTCTCGCCGTAAAGATAGTGCCTCCAGATTTTCAACGCAAATACCACTGCTGCAAGCTCCAAATCATGCGTCGGATAGTTCTGCTCATGAATCTTCAACTGTCGCGACGCATATGCGATAACTCTGCCACTCTGCATAAGTACTGCGCCCAAACCAAGCTTGGACGCGTCGGTGTACACCACTAACTCCTCATGTGGCACTGTCATAGCTACCACAGGTGCTGAAGTAAGTGCATCCTTCAGCTGATCAAAGCTCCTCTGACAATCTGGACTCCAACTATACTTCGCGTTCTTCTTGGTTAAGGAAGTCAAGGGTACTGCAATAGAGGAAAAACCCTTGATGAACTTCCTATAGTATCCTGCCAAACCCAAGAAGCTACGAATCTCCGAAGCATTCTTTGGAATCCCCCAATCCTTCACTGCCTGCACCTTGGACTGATCCACTTGGACTGATCCACTGCAATCCCATCCCTAGAAATAATATGGCCTAGAAACGCCACTTGCTCCAACCAAAACTCACACTTACTGAACTTTGCAAACAGTCGATGCTCTCTCAAAGTCTGCAAGGCTGTATGCAAATGCTGTGTATGCTCCTCAATGCTCCTCGAGTAGATCAATATGTCATCAATGAATACAATGACAAACTGATCTAGATACGGCTGGAAGACACGATGCATGAGATCCATAAAAACTGCTGGAGCATTGGTCAACCCAAAGGGCATCACTAAGAACTCGTAATGCCCATATCGTGTCCTAAAGGCAGTCTTAGACACGTCTGAATCCCTGACTCTCAGCTGATGGTAACCAGACCGCAGATCGATCTTGGAGAATACCGAAGCTCCCTGCAACTGATCGAATAAATCCTCTATCCTCGGTAATGGATACTTATTCTTCACTGTGACTCTGTTGAGTTCCCGGTAGTCGATGCACAATCTCATGCTGCCTTCCTTCTTCTTCACGAACAACACTGGAGCTCCCCATGGAGAAAAGCTAGGACGAACAAAACCCTTCTCCAACAGCTCCTGAATCTGCTCCTTCAACTCTCTCATCTCTGTAGGAGCAAGTCGATACGGTGCCTTAGAGATAGGCACAGTATCCGGCAACAACTCAATACTGAACTCCACCTCTCTCACTGGTGGAACTCCTGCAACATCGTCAGGAAAAACATCTGGATAGTCACGTACCACCTCTATATCTGATAAAGATCTGCTAGAAACATCTGAGGTAGTGACCACACTAGCAAGAAAACCCTGACATCCATGGCGCAACAGTTTCCTCGCACGAACAAGTGATATCATCTGAGGAATACTGCTAGACTGAGATGCAAAGAAAGTAAACATCTCACCTCCTGCTGGCTTCACTGACACTGTCCTACGTCGGAAATCAATCGAAGCTCCATTAACTGATAGCCAGTCCATACCCAGAATCAAGTCAAACCCAGTCAATGGAAGAACCACTAGATCTGCTCGAATGGAGTGTCCCTGCAACTCCAATTCCAGGTCCCTGATGACACTAGTGGTAGTGATAATCTGTCCGGATGGCATGGTAACATCGTAACCACTGTCTACAACCTCTGGTAAAATGCCTATCCGTCTGATAAAATCCCGGGAGATAAACGAATGCGTGGCTCCTGAATCTAGCAACGCAAACGTGGAGTTGCCTCCAACTAGAATTCTCCCTGCACGCAGAAGATTCCCAACAATTCACACTACTATGCTCCCAAGGTTAAAACACTAAAATCCTTAATTCTAATCACAAAGAAACAAAATTCTTATTCTAGCATGCTGATAATTAAACTCATGTAACAGGCATTCAGATATAATCGCAATTAAACAAAAGCAAAGAATTGAAAAAGTTCTAGGGGTTAGGTATACCGGTGATCAAGGAGGTATCTGGGTCTGCCTCCTCTGCCTGCATCACATACACTCGCCCACTGACGTTCTTCCTCTGCGGGCAGTTGGCAATCTGATGCCCTGGCTCCTTGCAGCGATAGCAGACTCCTGCTCCCAATAGACACTGCCCGGAATGCATCTTCTGGCACTTCGGACATACTGGATATCTCCCTGGAGTAGGGGCCCCGCCCCTAGTCTGCTGCTGTGGCTTCCCCTGAGGCCTCTGCTGATTCGGGCCCTTAGATGGCCCTGTAGACTGCTTCTTCGCAGGTGGCTGCGAAGATGGTCGCTGATACCCTGTCTGCATAAACTGCCTCTTACCCTGCTGCTCTCTATGTATCTCTCTCCGTCCCTCCTCGGAACGCAAGGCCCTGCTGACTGCAGACTCATATGTAAAGACGTCTGCCATACGCACGTCATGCCTGATCTCAGCCTTCAGGCCCTCCACAAACTGTCGCAGCTTCTCCTGCGGACTATCAGCAATCATGGGCACAAAGTGACAGCCCCTCTCAAACTGGCTCACGTACTCCACAACAGATCTGTCCCCCTGACGGAGACTCATGAACTCCCGGATCATGCGACTGCGCACATCCTCAGTGAAATACTTGGCGTAGAAGATACGCCTGAACTCAGCCCACGTCAGTGTAGGTAGATGGACCCCTCTAACTGCACCCTCCCACCAAAGGGCTGCATCGCCTCGCATCATGTACGTCGCACAGCTCACCCTGTCGATGTCTGTGATCCCCATATAGTCGAAGATGGACTCAAGAGAGCGAATCCATCCCTCAGCCACCAAAGGATCGGTGGTCCCCAAAAACTCCTTAGGCCCCTTCTTCTGGAACCTCTCTGCGACGTCCTCCTCATGGGACAGTCTGGGACGGGCAGCCTGCTGCTCCAACAGAGCAGTAATACCCGCCATCATCGTGGCACTGGCCTGCTCCAGTGCTGTCATGGGGTGCTGCTGAGGTGGCGGTGGAGGTGGAGGTGGAGGTCTCCCACGTCGGTTCACTTGTCTGGGAGGCATTCTGCACCACCACATATTTATTTACGTAAATCGCCATGCATAACTAAGTGTTTAAAATTAAGGCTAACTTTAAATTCTAGAAATTAAATCATACTATAAACATTAAAACTTACAGACCGGTAGCGTGGATTTCTGAGCTAGCATAGCAGTAGTGACCCCTCCAAGGACCGTGCTTTGATACCAACTGAAACGACCCTAACTCTCTAATAAATAAATATGCGGAAATTTTTTTTTTTTTTTATACTACTAAATAAATATATGTACATATATGCCCATACATATATGCACAGAATAAAATAATTAAAATAAATACACGACTAAATAAATAAATAATTAAATACTTAAGAAAAATGCATTCTTTTAAATAACCATCTGAGTCAAAACAATAATTAAAAATATACTGCATAAATAAAATAATTAAAATGTGTGCATGCACTAAAAATATTTAATAAAATATTCCAATAAACCTCAACCACTAAAAATATTAAAATGTATCATGACAACATGCACGGTGACTCAGAAGCTGTCACGGTCACGGGGCTACTGCAGCGCTGCTCATACATCCTCACCACCGGTAGGAGTAACCTGCTCCTCTACGTACTCACCTGCACCATAACAGTGTAGTGAGCCTAGAGGCCCAACATGCATACTAACAAGGGTTTAAAAATAATTTAAATCAATTTAATACTAATACATACATATACATGAATGAGCATGCTTAAAAATTACATAACATAACTTACATAAATAAACATACATAACATACATAATATCATACATACTAGAATTGTTGAGCATTTATTTTCTTAACATCGAATGGTCCTATCCGTAAGTGTGACCCATATTGCGACTGATCAGTCTAAGAAACCATCGTACGAGGCTGGTGGCGAACCACCCATACATAAATGGCAGAAAACTGCCCATACATAAATGGCAGAAACTGCCCATACATAAATGGCCACACTACTTCAATTTCCACCTGAAATATTTTATTTGCTCAACCATAGAAATTCAATCATAGCATAAAAATGGATTTCATGAATGCATGTACTTAAATAAATTGTGTGTCCTTCATTTATATTTAATTTATTTTTTTATATCATATAAATATTCAAATAACTTTTCATGCATAAAAATAATTAAATATAAACTCGGGACACACGCAAATTTCTCATGGTTTGATACAGCTGCTGGCCCTAGACATGCAAGCCCATTAACTTAAGACTTGGCCCATAAATCAACCAAAGCCCATTAAGACTAAATTAGGCCCAATAACACTGTCCCTGGCCCAATGGGCCCAAAAGCCCAATAATAGGCCCAATAACTTTCATGGGCTCCCAAGCCCATAAAAATTTCTGGCCAACTTAAAAACTTAAATAAAAATTATTAAAAGCCCAAAAATAACTAAAATAACCCAAAATAATTTAATGGAACCCAAATAAATTAAATGGTACTAATTAAATTTTTGGGAATTTAATTAGTCCATTTAATTCCTAATTAACTTAAAGACTTAAAAATAAAAATACCCGAGCCCAATTAAAATAACCCGGACCCGGACCCACTTAACTTAACCCATCTTATTTTAGACCCGACCCGGACCACCTGACCCGACCCGGATCCAAGTCAAACCCTAGAACCCGAAACCCTACCTTACCTTTCCCTCCTTGTCTCGGCCGCACGAGCAGCAGGCCTTCACGGCCTGCTGCAGCCCAGCTCTGGCCACCGTGGCCGGAGCCCCGCCGGCGGGACCTCCCCAGGGTCCTGCCGGTTCGAACCATACCCTGGCCCGAACCCCATGCTGTCCCCTTAGCCTACATCGAAACCTCTTCCACGAACCCTAGCCTGCGCAGCAGAAAACGGGCAGTCATGGTTCATCTCGAACCAGACCGGTCCTAGCCCGTTCCAACCCGTGTCTGACCCTGCCACTCGACCCTAGGGACCCCAAAGAACCTTTCTAACCATGGACCAGCAGCCCACCTAGCCATGGACATGAAAAACGTGAGCATGCAATCACAAACCAAAACCGAGTGCTTGAGAGAACAAATTTTGAAAGAAACGTGCTGTCAAAAAGATGAGTCTAGGTACTACACACCCACACACATACATACACTGATATAGGATTAAAAAGTGAATAGAAACATGCCTTAATACCGATTTATAGAGCTAAAAGCGTGTACGACGGGCTTCGGGACGACGGGACGACGACGGGATGCCTTGGCTTGCTTGGAACGTTCGAAAACCGACCTCCTATGAAGTTTTAGGGCTGAAGACCGATTGGAGAAGATGATGAACAGTGGGGTGACGGCTGGGAGCTTGGAGTGATCGGCTAGAATAGGGTTTTAGGTAGAATAGGTTTTATTTTTGGTGTTAATTAAAATATAGGTTAAATAATTAAATATAAAAAGGTTTTAAATAATTAATATACAACTTAAACCCCTAATTAAACTAAAAAAATAAGATACATAAAATAAATCTCGAAATATTAATTTAGGGGAATTTTAAAAATACTAAAAAGTCAGTATTTTGACTAATTTTGGATAAAAATGACCCCTAAAATTAAATAAAATTAAATACTTAAAATTTTGAGATAATAAAACTCAAAATAATATTTTAAGGCTCTAAAAAGGCTCAAAAAAATAATTTGGGTGGAAAGTCGTCATCTCGTCCGTCCACGGTCCCGTCTACGCGATCAAATAATAAAAATACTAAAAATCATAAAAATTACTAATTATGGGTTAAATGCTTAAAAATGAATTAAATCATGCATAAATAATTCACATAATTATTTAACCCATAAATCATAAAATTTAAATAATTAATTATCCTAATTATGCAGGCGGATTTATGTAATTAAAAATACCGGGTGTTACAGTTTGAGTATCTCTCTCTTCTTAAATTTCTTACAATTTGGTTCATACAAGACGTATGAAAACTATCAGAAACTAAGAAACATAAAATCAGAAACAAAAATAAGCCTTATGGCTAATAACTAAACAAACAGGGCGTAAGGAGGATAAGGTTGGAAACCAACCATTGAAGATTCATGGTTAGAGTAAACCTGGAGATCCATAGAGCAAATACCAGTTGATCAAGTGATCGTTAAGGGAAAGCAAGGATTTGGCCTCTGCTCAAAACTAAGATTCATTCAAACAAGGTAACCTTCCTAAATCTCATGCAGCTCTTAATTCAAAGAAATATTCAAAATACGTTAATCATGTCATCATCCTTCATAAGAAATGGAAGATTGATAATAAAAAACTGGTTTGAAATAGAAGATGATCATGAATATGATACATTTCATGAATATCATTTAAATACTTCTGATTTAACCATATTCGAATCAATTTATCAACTAAAAGTTGTAATTATAACCCATGAATGGAACCAAACTAATCTGAAAACATTTATCTGTTATAAATAAATCAGATCTGTAAAGCCATGAATGAGAAAATTCATAAGAATTTGAAGAATTCCGCAACCTGGTATCAAAGCGGTTAATTAAAGCAGATTATTAATGTCTGGATTAACTTTAGATATTGAGATTAAAAATTTATTTGATAAAATAATCTTACTAAATATTTACGTCAAATAGATCAATTATGGAATAAAATAAAAGATCTCCAAACCTTTTATTTCAAAAATCATAAAAAAAAAAAAACATTTTTCAAGCAACTGGAAAATGATAATTCAAATTTCTGAAAACGATGAAATTGAAGACATAACAATATGTTATGAATAAGAACAAACTTTGTTATCGAAATCCGATCAACAAAAACAAAATAATAAAAGTAACAATTTTTACTAAATGAAAAATGTATGAAAATACGAAAATGAATATCTTTAATTTATATTCTCAAAATATAAATTTTGATATAGAAAATTGTGAAAACAATTTGAAATATCTTAAAAATTGTCAATCTTCAATTAATAGTTTCGAAGATTTTCAGAATTTATTAGAACAGATAGATTCAACAAAAAGGTTTTTAATAGCCTTAAGAAAATTAAGAAGTTCTATCATCTGTTAAAATGACAGAAGTATCAATTCCAAATCATAATAGTCAGATTGATGAATCTGAAGAGAACCAAGAGTATAATTTGAATATTATATTTAATCAGAATAAGTTTGCTGAGATACAAAAAACATGGTTTTCTAATTCAAAAACAAATCTAATAGACCAACCAGTAATATTAAGCAAGATTTCAAATTTTATTAATCCCAGAAAAAATTTAATTTATTATTCGATTCGTACAAAAGAACGATCTTGTAAAATAAATAACGAATCAAGGTCTAATACTCTGAAGTTATTAACAACTCAAGATATTGATACCATCATGGCAAAAGCCAGTGAAAAAGAACGATCTGAACTGAAATATGTTCACATTGGAGGAATCGAAATAATAGTATCAGCTCACTACCGAGAAGAAATAGATACACCAATTGAAATCACAGTTCGTGACAAAAGGATACGTAATTTTGAGGATTCTATCCTTGGAAAAATTAAAGGAAACTTATGTTACAGAAAGATGAAATTTTGTATTTATCCACAATACAATATATCTCTTTTTGATAAAAACATAAATGACGTTTTAACATTAGATTATTACTTTTATAGAAATAATCTTATGTTAACAGGAAACCATACGATCAATATAAACTATGTTGTCGGTTTAGCAATAAGTAATAATTCTCAAACAGGAATAATTTCAACAAAACCAACTATTTCTGTTGAAAGAATGTTTGAAAATATTACAAGAATTGAACACCCTCGAAAAGCATTTATTGAAGAAATAAATCCTTATAAAAGATGAAGTTCAGATGACCTCCAAATCACAAAACAGTCTGTACCAAGAAGATCATTATCATTTGCTAGAAATGATGAAGATATTCTTGAAAAGATTGGAACCATGAATCAAAATATTCTTAAAATTAAATAAGCTATTGTTAATGAATCAACCTCATCGCAATGACGTCCTTAATAAAATTAAAAAAATATCTAGGAGATTTAGAAAATAATATCAATAAGATCAATCTATCAATACAAGAATTAGAGAAGAATTTCAAAGAATATATTGATTTAGCAACGACTAGATTAATAATTGAATAAGAAAGACATAATAATGAAATATTAAACTATCTTAAGGAAGTTCTTCCAATAGATAAAGGAAAATGGAAAATGGAAGAAGAACCACCATTCAAAATTGAATCATGGTATAGAAATCCCCTTAGTTATGACAAACATAAGTATGAAGATGTTTAGTAAAACAGACTCATCTGAATCTGAACAAATAGGAGTAAATACAGAAGAATTATATCATTCACATAAAGAATCAGAACAATACAGAGATATGGATATTTCAGAATCAGAATCTGAAGATGATTCTAGACCACAATTAAATCTACGAACAAATGTAGAAGATAGTAGTGGAAGAGATGATGAAGAATTTAAATACAACAGAGACCAATACTCTGGATCTTATAAAGATGTTAGAGACATTCTTAGAGAATCAAAAACATCAGGATTTGTGAAACAAAATATTTTAGATTTAGGTTGTTCAACAACTAAAGAAAAAAAACCAAAGATAGATCATTGGGCAAATGAACTATCAGTACAAATTCAATTAACATCATTATTAGACAAAAGTGAGAATATTCAAGTTTTAACTCATGGGATGATAAAAATGACATTGGTAGGAGCAGTAAGAACTTGGGATGAAAACCTAGTAATTACTAATCTACCACAAGGAATGACAGGACATCGATATTTCGAACTATTTGTTGATGCCTTGTACCAACAATTTTTAGGAGTTTCTAATAATGATGCTAATCTCGTAGCTAAGTACATAGAACAAAATAGAGCAATTTTTATTCTAGATAATATTAAACTATGCAATTTATGTTATTTAGAAGAATTTATATGTGATTATGAAACAAACTATTATCAGTTAATAGATGCTGATAAAAAATAACATTATAAATTAAGTATTTTTAATAAAATACCTAATATACCAATAAATAGTAAAGATGAATTCTTAACTAGCGCTTATGCCAAAACACTAGGGGGAGCTATTAAATTCATTAAAGATGTTATAACAAAAAAATGTCATGAAGTAACATTAAATAAAAGAATATCCAGATCTTACAAACAAAACAATAAACTTTGTTGTGACAAAATGAAATTCACAGTAAAGGAATACGGTTGCAAAACAAACATGTCACACAAACATTTAAAATGACAGAAACATAATAAATTTAATAAACCTTATAAATCTTTTAATAGAAAATTTATTCCATATAAGAAAAAGAAATTTAAAAGGAATTTCTTCAGAAAACCTTATAAAAGAAAATTTTATAAAAAATTTGATAACAAAAAACCACCTTGCCCAAAGGGTAAAGGAAAGAATTGCACATGTTGGTTGTGCAACGAAGAAGGACATTATGCGAATGAATGTCCAAAACGAAACGAAAAGAAAAATAAAGTTAAATTTCTTGAAGAAATATATACTATTGGATTCTATCCAGTAGAAACAATTGAATTTTCATCCGACGATTAAAATATTTATTATATTGATGAATCAAGTGAATCAGATTTTGAATCTGATTCCACATTTGATAATTCAAGAAATAAAAATGATTAAAATAATTATAAGGGTATTTTTGGAAAATGCAACTCTAGGTATTAAACTCAAACTTTTGTTTGGCTTGGGTACGTATTTCCAAGTTGCCCTTATTTTAATTATTAGTAAAACTAATGTAATCTCGCACATGCGAGTATAAATTAATATAATATATTTATCATTATATGTTACATATAAATAATATATTTTTTATTTTTTATTAATTAGTTTAATTATGATTTTTTTTATTTCTAATGTAATGTAATTTAAAAGTTATTTATCTTATATATAAATTTTAAGTGACAAAAATATGGACAATATGTACAAATAGAATCAAATTTACATATTTATTTAATATAAAGATAATTTTGTAGAAAAATGTTGGTTTCATCTCTCTATAAGGAGCACGACAATTTTGTAAAAAATGTTGGGTCATCTCTATAAGGAGCTCAACTATTAGATATAGTATAAATAAATAAACTTGTCGAAATATTTATTTGAATAGTTACAAAATATTTAAATTAATAACTTTTTATTTGACATGAAAATTAATAACTTGAATGAGCTTAAGATCATTAAAATAATATATATATATATATATATATATATAAAAGTTAAACAAAAAAACACAAAAAAGGATATTACAGTAATTTTTTGTTTTTTTTTTAAATATAGATGAACCGTCGTTGGTAACCGCGGGTCTTCACGGTGCCATGAAAAAGTCCAAAAAGCCCTTCGGCCACTTCACAGTCCAACTCCGAAGCCCGAACCTTTGGAAGAAAAATGGCGACTGGTAGAATCCTCCCAAAATCGTCGTCAATATTTGCTCGTTGGTTGTGTACGGCGGCGAAGCCATCGGAAACGGCGAAGAAGAGAAGCCATCTGTTCCAAAAAATTGTGAGGCTCACTCCATCCTCCAAAAGCGCCATTGTAGAATTTCTTGACAACTGGGTTTGTGCAGGAAATGTAGTCCGGCGCTCCGAATTGATCAGCCTCATTGCTTATTACCGAAATCGCAACAAGTATCACCTCGCTTCCCAGGTATTTTATTCTGTTCTGTTCCCGAAACTTCGATGTTTGTGTTGGAAATATGGATTATACAAATGGGTTTTCACTTCTGTGAGCCAATCTCGTTGATTGATGAACAACCTGACCTGGTTCACAATTTAGCATAGCTAATCTGTTTTGGACTTTATGAGCAGGCTTCTTTCTTATACTTAACCTGTGTGCTTTTCAATTAACATCGATTCGGTCTTTGTTCTATTGATTCCGAACCAAATAATTCTCCATGGGCATGTTTTATTATCTTGCCGGTGTGGGTTTCTCTGTTTAACTTGTAAATTTTAGATGTATATATGATCATGTCAGCTGTTTGATTGGATGGAAAAAAGCAAAGTTGCGATGCAGAATTCTGATCAAGCTGTATGTATTGGCATCCTCCACAAGACGAAGGGTTTAGCTTCAGCTGAAAAATACTTCGATGGCCTTCAAGACTCGGACAAAACTCAGAAAACCTTTGGAGCGATTATTAACTGTTATTGCAATGCCAAAGTCTGCGATAAGGCTTTGGAAACCTTTGAGAAGATGAAGGAGTTAAATTATGCGGTCACCGTGAATTACAACAGTATGCTTGCACTCTACTATAAGATGGACCAGCCAGAGAAAGTGGTCTCGTTGGTACAAGAAATGGAGGCGAAACATATCGCTCTTGACATCTATACCTATAATTTATTGCTCAACACTTATGCTGTTCTAGAAAATTTCGATGCTGTTGAAGAAGTTTTAGAGAAAATGAAAGGTAATAATGTGGAATGTTGTTTGTTTACATGTGGAAACCTAGCCACCATATATGTCAACCGTGGGTTGTTCGAAAAGGCCAATCATATGCTTGAAACGATGGAGAAAATGGAGAATCCGCTGGAGAAGTTTGGATTTGGAGCTTTACGAACCCGTTTGAAGTTGTATTCTGATATGAACAATCTATCTGGAGTTAAACGGGCGTGGGAGTCTTTTAAGTCTACTTATCAGACCCCCAATAACACCAGCCACCTTTTCATGCTTGTAGCTCTTTCCAAACTCGGGGATCAAGAAACCCTCGAGGATATTTTTAAAGAGTGGGAAACAGGTTGTTCTTCTTATGATTTCCGGTTACCGAATGTGTTACTAAAGTTTTACCTCAGACGGGACATGATTGAAGAGGCCGCAACGCTCTTTGAAAAATTGGTTAACAAAGGGATGAATCCTAATTTGAGCACATATTCCTTGCTTGCCGATCTATGCATAAAAAAGGGTCAAATTGATTCGGCCCTGAAGCATTTGGAGACGGGATTTGATCAGGCGAAAAAGAAGAAGAAGGGATTTTGTATATCAGAGGTAACGATTAATCTTTTTCTGAATTATTTGGAGGAGCGTTGTGATGAAGATAGAGCTGAGAAGTTTATAGAGAGCATGAGGAAGATCGATGGCCTCGAATCGGTATGCGATTCCTTGCTTTTGAAGATCAAATCATCCAATAGGGCCATTGATAGCTGAGAGTTTTCACTAATATGCATCTGGAACCAGAACCTGAAATACCAATTTGCTCTGCTTGTAAGCAAATTGCCCTTTGATTATTTGGGAGCTTTAGATTATTTAAGAATCAGCTGTAGAAATGTGTTCTACATTATGCTTTTATTTGAAATCCAATACTTTTGTCTTGAGATTGATTGAACTTAAGACTTTAGCTAAGTTTGATTTCCACATAACCGTTATTTTATTTATTTATTTATATTTTCGAAATCACGTTCAAAAACTAATTTGAAAAACGTATTCACGACTTCTAGCCCAATTTATCCGTGCATAAGCCCAATAATAAAAAAATTTCATCTTTTTAAATTACAATTTAGTCATTATGTTTTTTAGTTCTTTAATTTTATTACTTTCAAGTTTCAATTGTAGTTAGGTTTTATTTTTATTATTAAAATAATTTTTACAATTGTAATACAATGCCATTTAAATATAATTATTTTAAATTACATATGACCTCCTTGTTCACATTATGTTATCATCTTTATTTGAATATATATAAAATTAGTTGTAAGAAAAACTAAATTGCGTCCAAAAAAATCACCAGTTTGTGTAATATATACAATATGGAAGCTTTTTTTTTTTTTTTTTTTTTTTACATGAAAACCCGCGGTCGCTATCTTTTGGTGCACTTCGGATAAAGCCCCGGACTAACGCAATAGCCTGCAAACTACGCTAGTCAGGTAAACCACACTGGGCAAATCTGGTGTGACAAGTTAGTCCAAAAAAATGTTGGCAGAAAAATCGAACTTTTGATTTATGACCAAAAATTTACCTACTCAACCAACTTAAATAACCTTTGAAGGCAAGGTTTTTTTTTTTTTTTTTTTTTTCTTTTGTAGACTACTTGTGGAAGCATGTTGCTGGAATTATAGCTTATGTTTTATTAATATTTTTTAAAAAAATAATAGTAAATAAATTGATTAGAAGGAGTGAGGTGACAGGAAGGTGGAGCTGTCTTTTCCGATGGGACAAATGATAACAGAATCCCAGGACTCAGAGATATTTTACTATTCATTTTGTTTCTTTCTTGGATTGGATTTTCATTATAATTATAGTACCAAAGCCCCGCGGAATGCACGGGAGCATTCGGTCCCATTTTCTATGTGCAATAATAATATAATAATAATAACAATCTTTTTCTTTTTCACCTTGAATTCAAGAAGTCTGCTCTTCATGAGGGCAGATGCCAATTTTACATCCATTTACCCATTTATACTATGTTTTGATCAAATCAAGAATAAACAAAATTAATAACATTATTTCAAACTATTAGATATACCACAAATCAGCATGTGATCAAGAAAAGCTGCTTTGTTAAGTCTAGTTTTAATAATTTATATATGTACGTTTAAATTAAATTTATCAAATCACACTCATATTTCATATCATAAACTCTCAAATATCATTGGCAAAAAAGGGGGACAAATCACAAGAAAGAGACCATGTTCTAGCTTGTTTTAAAGCCTAGAATTATCAGTCCCTGGACCCCCCAGGGTTAAAACAACACCTTGAAGTTCATTATTATTAATCCTAGGACCTTGTTTTGCAGATGCTCGATTTTCGGGGGACGATCTCCTCGACAGGGCTCCTTCAAAGCAGGAACCGGACTTGGTGTCAACCACTTTCGCATGCTGCTGGGAATGCCTGGGGAGTGAAAAACTAGAAAGGTTTTTCCCAGGAACGCCACGAGTATCAGTCGTATGGTGCACGAAAGATGAGGGACATCGGCCAAGAACTGCACCTCTTGAAACAAGATCAGGGCCCTTGACAAAAAATTTCATAACAAAGTTTGCTTTTAGATAATAAAATATAAAGGAAGAGGTTTACTGAAAAAAAGAATAGAATCTATAGCTTACAGGAGGAAACAGGACTCCTCTATAAACCGTCCCATTGACAACGGCAGTCATTAAGTAGCCAGAATCAAATGCTCCGTCAACTTGGCCGCGAACCTCAGCTCCAATCTGATAATTGCATATGATGAATTGAAGAGTAGTCAAGTAATTTGGAGCTAGCTAGTAAAATGTCTTATCTTACCATATTTCGGGTTTTTGGTGTCTCATGAGACGATGATTCCACTGCTTTGCATTGCACTTCACATGCATGATCATTACAAACAACATTCGCGAGTTCTTGTTTTCTTTGATTTGAATGATCCGAAGATAAACGAATATCCCCACAAGTCCTGGCAGTGTCGCTGCTCAGGTTTAGAAGAGCACGACTCGGAGTTGAAATTTTCTGCCTGAACAATGGATGAACTCTAGGAGACGAGGAAGAGCGGTTGCTTTTGGTCCTAATCATCTTCTCACAACCAGATTTGGATGGGGACGAATGCTGCGAAAGTGGAAAAGATTGATCCACGGACTCCGGATTTGTATCAAGTATCTTTGAGTTGCTTGTTCTTCTCCGCTTAGGATGCAACATATCTTCATCAAACAACAAATATTTTCACTTTAAGTAAATAGGTGTGTACAATTACAAGATGCTCGGAGCTCAAACACGAACAACTATTAATACATTGTTTTAAGAGGGTGGAATCGACGAGGGATCATGCTGATGGAAGCGAACCTGAGCCAAAACGAAAAGTCTGTTTAGAGGCGAGCTCACCGGGGACATCCTTCCTTTCTAAATCTTCACTGTCTCCCACAAATGTTGTTTTCGGCTGCAAACAATGGTAAGAATCAATATATCAGTCTTCAGAAAGGCAAATTAATTCTGCATTAGACTAGCTCAGGTACATACTGGGTATCGACTTAGTATAACATATATAGGGATCAACAATAATCACTACAGTGAGCTACCATAACATTGATTTATTTTTTTCCCAGTAAAAAGCACAATTGTTCAATTCAGTACATGTATTACCAAATCACGTGGAGCTTGTCTTAAAAATATTTTTGTTTCTTTGTTGTCCATGTTTCCAACAGAATTACTTGCGGGGGAATCGATTTGCAAGATGAGTAGCTCGCTAAGAGGCCGTTCGTCCTCTCCGCACCTAGAACATTGAGGAAGAAAGTAAAATTGTGTCAATGCAATGCAAGTCATTGACAAAAACAAAGAGAACAAAGTTTTAATGCATGCTGACATAAAAGAGTCTAACCCTCCAAAGACGGCTATGCCGAGGTTTGTGACGGTCGCTGTGTGAGAAAATCGTCCTTGAGACTTTTGAAAGCTTGTGTCAAGCTGATGCGATGAAGATGTGATCACATCTAGAACCCATATGTCATTGTAGTAATGTTTGTCCCCAACTCCGCCTAGTACATACATCTGCAAAGGCACATGCTTTGTTATTCGACAAACTAACAAAGAAAATCGAAGTCTTGGTTTTGAGACAAAAAAGACTTGCCTTGGTACCTATACTAACGGAAGCATGGCCAGCACGAGCGCTAGGCAAAGGTCCCCGACCGTCCATCTGACAAGAAGATTAATATAACTTCTGATCATTTAACATAACAAATTTTAATCATGTGTTCATCCATTGAGCTAAACAAACATATCAAGTTGATCGTCACGATTATTCTGTACTGATGGAGCTACAAAATTTCCAACAGACCGTTTTATGTTATCAAGACACATTACAAACAACAAATCAGTTTCTCAAAACACAGTGGTACCTAGTACAACAAAGAGATTTCGTATGCAAATAATATGTGCCAGGAAGCAAAAGAGACTCGAATTTCATACCGTGGACCAAATACTTCTATTCAAGTCCAGAACACAAACATCACATTGGTATCGATCACCAGAGTCTCCACCACATACAAATAACCTGTCACCCACAACCACAGAACTATGGCTATCCCGAGGAGCGGGGACGTGCCCTCTTACTTCAGGTGAAGTCCATTCCATTTTCATCAAGTCCAAAATATGCAAGTCACTTAAGTAGTTTGCTTCACCTTCACCACTTCCCCCGAAAACGATCATTTTCTCATCACCAACGACATTAGCGGTGTGGCTTTCTCGAGCACATGGAGGATTTCCTCGGCATTCGGGATGAGTCCACACCCTGGTCAAGAGATCCAATATGTGGAGATCATTTACTTTCTTAGAACCATTAGTACCTCCAAATACTATCATTTTGCTCCCAACAAGAACAGCACTATGACTGTCTCTGGGCCCCGGTCCCGATCCTGAAGTCTCGAGTATGTTCCATGTCATCGTCTCGAGACTGCACACGAGAACATCACTAAAATGCACACCCCCTCGACATCCCTAAACAAACCACCAAAATATGTATATTCATTAAATTTTTCCTTTTCTATATATCAAGAAAATCAAGCCAAAATCAAAGCGATCATTCTATTCTAAGATAATTAACACTGTTATGAATGAAACTCGTCGCGGATAGAGCATTGGTTCTCCATGTCACAAATTACAATTTTTGAATGGTTTTGTTTGCAAAAGTTGACTCAATTAAGCACACAACACATGACCAGGATAAATTAACTAACATAGGACTAGATTAGCTATAAAACTAACAGTATACACAAAGCATCATTTTTCCATAGGAAAACACTTTCTTGATAACCAATAAGAAAATGTATAAAGACTGAAATTTTCATTTGGCATTCGTTGGCTTCTCATTACTCTTGGAGATAAATGGTGACTATTTATTAAAACCTTTTTTGGAATAAGGCTTGATCCAAGAAGTGAAAAAATATTTTACTTCTCAAAGTAAAATTGAATTCTCATTTTATTAGAATAGATACCGCAACTAGTTAAAAGTTCAAGTCATGACAGCTTGGATTTTTCCTTTTTGTACGTTCAATTTATGTTGTAGTGGTATTAGTGCTTAGCATGTTCATTAACTCCAGATGAGAAAACAAGAGTACCGAAAATAATTCGAGATCTCCTTAAAGAAAAAGAACAAATATATATTTTAGATGCTTCCCACTGTAAATAAATGAGAAAATCCAAGATTTGGGGACAAAATGCCAGCAAGAGGCCAGCAAAAGGGCAGGAAAAAAAAATTCAGAATAAATAAAATCTTTCAAGAAAGTGAAGTTGTCATCTTTCCAAAATCAACCATCCAAGAAACTTATTAAGAAGGGAAAAAATAAAAAAAAATTCAAAGCATAAACCTTGAACAAATGTAATCCAGAACAAGTGTATATATTATCATGCAAAATATATATTAATTTGACAAATAAAGTTTAAAAAGAAAAACACATACTCCAAAAACGTAGAGCAAACCATTGAAGTAGCAAGCAGAATGGCCCCATCTCTCAGAAGGGTGAGCTTCCATAGCCTTTGGATACACCACCATTGCCTTCTTTCTTCCAACTTCACCTCCCAAAGACCCCATTTTTCTTTCTTTCAGTATTTCATGTATGATAATTAATATATATGTATATATAATATATTTTTTGTGATAAATATATAAATTATATATGTTTGATTTGAATGGGAGAGAGATTGGAGAATAGAAAATGGAGGTTCAAAAAAATAAAGAAGAAGGTGACATATCAACTATCAGTGTCAATGGACATGAAAAGATGGGCGCTTTCAAGTCTACATCACTGTTGCACCAACATCTTCCACCCCTCCATCTTATAAATAGTCCTGGTTAAATGCACACATTTTATTTATTTATAAATTTAAATATTTATTCTTTTTTTAAAAAAAAAATTATTCTTTTTTATATATCATAACGTGAGTCTTTTTAAGTACGAACTAATATATTTAAAAAAAAAAATTTGTTTGCTCAGTTTCCCAAGTTGTCTAACAGAAAATTATGGAGACCACCAAGGGTAGTTGGTATGTACAAGGGGATTTATTTATTTATTTTTTAAATGGAAAGTTTATTATAATCTAGTATCGTGTCTAAAATTGTGTTTCAAATTAAATCTGAGATTTTGATATCGTATGACTTATATTTTCTATTGTGTGTGAGATCTAACGAACACCAAATATTTAAATTTTGTTCCTTGAGAGTTGAGAGCACGTTGAATGTTGGTATTTCCTGTTGATTTTTTCAATTTAAAGGTTCTTATATTTTTACAATATATTCATAAATAGAGTTTACAAATTAATAAACATAATATTACTATAACTTATGTATATATAATAAATATTTTCTTGTGTGTTTTTTTCGATGATTTTGGGATTGATGGGAGCTAACGCAAATTTCAAGGTGGTGTGTGGATGGAGCTAATTTGCTTGAATGAATCTCGGGACTTTGTGTTGTTGCTAATTCTTTCTCTCAGTTTGGGGAATTGGAGTGGGCACTCTTTCCATAACAATAGAAAAAAAAAAAACAAGTGCCAAATAAATGTTCCCAATAAATTTTTGTAGGAAAGAAATAAAATAAAATAAAATTGATTTACGTCCAATCTATGAGTCTAGCTCAATGAGTTTTTCAACCGCTATTTATTATAATTTCTCAAGCTGTTTAGTATATATGGAGTAAAAAAAATAACAATTTTGGAATATTTTGTCCATTGTGTCTTTGATCGAACACGATAACATAAAATTTTGTATAAAGATTGGTTTCCAAAGCATTGTTTATCAAATTAATTATCTTGTTAGTTCCTTTCAGTTTAATTCTATTTAATAATTGTGAACAAAATTAAATCTACTCGATATTATGATTATCCGAAAATTATTATTAAAATTCGCTTCCACTGAAGGGTTTTGATATTAAATTACTTTAAATTATTTTAACCACCAAAAAAAAAAAGAAATAATGAATTTGATGGTGTTTGCATGAAAAGGACGTGAAGTGCACGCGACAAACACGGGGGGTTATTTTTGT
This sequence comes from Henckelia pumila, assembly GCF_033568475.1. Taxonomy (NCBI): domain Eukaryota; kingdom Viridiplantae; phylum Streptophyta; class Magnoliopsida; order Lamiales; family Gesneriaceae; genus Henckelia; species Henckelia pumila. The sequence goes on along the minus strand of NW_027331861.1, from coordinate 186,877 downwards.
TTCTCATATTTTGATTAGACAGAGATGACGGTGGTTCGCAGTCGTTGCCGTATAGGTTAACGTGACTGACGGTGACTTTCATTTTCATAACTTTAATTTTTATTTTATTCTTATATAATATATAAAATTTCTTTCGAGTGTCCACCTATTATGTTCATTACCATGCCCATCAATGATGTGGTACTATTCTATTGGACCTATAATTTATCACATCTTTATCACATCCAATAAAATAGTATCATATCATTGGTGGGCATGGTAATGGGCATGATAGGTTGACACTTGAAAAAAACTCATAATATATATATATATACATCCAATAAAATAGTATCATATCATTGGTGGGCATGGTAATGGGCATGATAGGTTGACACTTGAAAAAAACTCATAATATATATATATATATATATATATATATATATATATATATATATATATATATATATTTATTAATTTATTTTATATTTCATTTCAAATTGAAAGACATCTGTCTCATCTGAACTTTGATAAAGAGTTATTTGCATCAAACACCCCTGTGAAATATTAAAAATGCACACCTCTCCCCTGTGAAATTTTAATAAGCATCTTCAACTCATACCTTTTAAAAAATTAGCACACTCGCCCCTTCAAATGAGTGATTATTGCTCACGCGTCCCTCATGCGAATGGGCAAAGATTTTAATATTTTTTTTGCACCAAATACTCTTGTGAAATATTAAAAATGCAAATTTGACCCTTGTGAAAATAATTTTTAAATCTATTCAACCCATAATACACAATTTTTATTAAAATATAATTATAAAATATTTAGCAAACATTTTTCGTTTTATTAATTTTATTTTTATTTTTAAATTTATTATTATTATATAATTTTTTAAAAAAAATATTATTATTTTATCTTGTTATCATTATTTTATTAAACTTTCTTCTTGTTTCCAACTTTTCCGTTAAAAATGCATTCATAAACGAGATTTAAATACCTAAAAGTACCAAAATATCAAAACAAAATGATAAGTTCATGATAAATACCAAAAATTTTTAATTTTATTTATTTTATTTTTTATTTAAATTTTATAATTTATAATTTATTTATTTCTAAAAAAATTATTACTTTATCTCGTTATCATTATTTTAACAATTCAATTCGTGTTTTTAACTTCTCCATTAAACATGATTCGTAAATAAGGATTTAAATAACTAAAAATACCAAAATATTGAACCAAATGATAAGTTCATGAATGTTACTTTTTCGATTTAGAATTATATAATCATGTTATTTTTTATTATTTATTACAAATTGTGCAATGCATATTCTCTAAAAATTTAAATTTTGTTTCAATAATATATAGTTCTAAATCGAAAAAGCAATATGTTTGAAATTATCAGTTTATTTCAATATTTTGGTACTTGAAATTATTTAAATAGTTGTTTATGAATGCATGTTTAATGGAAAAGTTGGAAATACGAAGTGAGTTTAATAAAATAATGATAACAAGATAAATAATAATATTTTTTAGAAAATAATTAATTAATGATAATACATTTAAAATAAAAAATAAAAATTAATAAAACAAAAAATGTTTGCTAAATATTTATAATTGAATTTTATTAAAAATTGTGTATTATCATTAATTAATTATTTTCTAAAAAATATTATTATTTTATCTTGTTATCATTATTTTACTAAATATTTATAATTGAATTTTATTAAAAATTGTGTATTATAAGTTGAATAGATTTAAAAATTATTTTCACAGGGGTTAAATATGCATTTTTAATATTTCACAGGGGTATTTGGTGCAAAAAAAATATCAAAATCTTTGCCCAGTCGCATAAGGGGCGCGTGCGCAACAATCTCTCATCTGAAGGGGCGAGTGTGCTAATTTTTTAAAAGGTTAGGGTTTAAGATGCCTATTAAAATTTCACAGGGAAGAAGTGTGCATTTTCAAAATTTCACAGGGGTGATTGGTGCAAATAACTCCTTTGATAAATATATGTCAACCTTTTGCCTTTTCTTCTTCCATTACCAATTTAATTTATTATTATTATATATAAAAATAAGTATATATATATATTAAATCTCTATAAATTAATAATATTAAGTATCATAAAATTATGTTAATTTAGAGATGTAATTAGAATCTAGGTACCGTTTGATACATCATATTATTATTATTATATATAAATATATATATATATATATATATATATATATATATATATATATATATATTAAATATCCATAAATTAATAATATTAGTATCGTAAAATTATGTTAATTTACAGAGGTAATTAGAGCCCAGGTACGGTTTGGTACACCGTATTATTAATCCATGTATAATTTATCTCATTCAATCTCACGTTTTTTTCATCATATTATTTTATCCATATATTAATAATTAATTTTAATCAATCAAATCATTAATAATTTAACTTACATCAATCAAATTATTGGATTGAAATTACTCTGTTGGTCCTTATAAATAATATTATTTATATTTTATTTAAAAATAGTCATTTAATATTTTTATATAAAATTTAATCAATCAAATCAAATAAACTATAATCTATCAATCAAATTCAATACTATATGGCTCCGCTTGGCAGGTGTGATATGATAAGTAAAGGATTAGTAATTAGAGTGATAAAAAAAATGATAGATAGGGACAAATAAAATGATGGGATAAAATATATGATATTTGGTATGATTTTAACAGTATGAATTAATTTTTTGTATTATCATGTAATGACCAAAATATCCCCACTATGTGTAAATAATTACCTAATCTTAATATATAAACAAAAACAATAAATAAATAATAGAAAATAAAATAATCTATAAAATAAATAATAAATAATTTTTAAAAAATATTGATAATATCAATATTAAGTACAATAAGAATACGAAGAAATAATAAATTAATATTAAATATAATGATAATATATAATAAGTCTAATAAACTTATTACACATTTATTATTCTCATTATAAGTGATTATATTATGCTTTATAATCGGTAATATTTAATTCCTATTATTTCTTATATTTTTATAATTATAATTAATATAATTTAATATATATTGTTATTAATTTGTCTCGTACTATACATTATTTTTAATTTTACATTTAATATTATTAAATTTATTATTATTAATTTAACTCTTACCGGCGTCAATTAATTTTCTTACTATTTTACAGTTAATATCATTATTAATTGAACTCTTATTATTAATTATTTTACTAATTATTCTTCTTATTCGTCATATTGATAGTATTTCTTATTTATTATTAATTTTCTTATTTTATTAATTATTCTTATTACAGTTAAATATTCTTTTTATTATTAATTATTTTACTAAATATTTATTATTAATTCTTCTTCTTCTTCTTATTTTACTAATTAATTTCAAATAATATTATTAATAATATATTCTTCTTCTTATTTTACTAATTATTCTTATTCTTATTTATTATTCTTAATCTTGTTATTATTACTCATACTAATAATATTATTATTAGTGTCATTGATATAATTTTACTTACTATTATTATTCTTAATAATATTATTTGAAATTAATTAATAATAATTAAAATATTGAGTACCGAATCTGTGACGATTTATAATTGCCGATAAATATTAGAACCCTTTATATTTTTATAAATGTGTATAATTATATTTCTCAAATAAACAATATTATTTTAATATTGATATAAACAAAATTGCTCACGTCGCATTTAATTTATTGATTCCATAACCATAATTTTTCAATATCTATCTAATCAGCAGCGCGTAACAAAATTGGAAAATAGAGGGTTTTATTTTATATCTAATTAGAAATGGTAAAATAGGAATTTTTCACATTATCTATTGGTTGTATAAAGAATCACGCGAGTCCAACTCTGATAAGTTATGCACCATTTAATGTGTACAGTGCGATCCATGCGCGGACCATGTGACAAACGCAAGGATAATTTTGAATACCAATACTCGTACCAAACATGTGATTATGGCTGATTATTTTTCAATCATCCTCTTGTCATGGCTATCAAACAGGGCCTATATATTTACTACAATTATTTATTTATTTTTATTAAATTATATTACTTGTCTATGTATTATTAATAACATCCTTCAATCAAACAATACCCAAGGTATTAAATTAATCCATAAAAATAAAAAAAAATTATTTTAAATATTAATTTTCAATACTACAAATCCAACAAAAGTTGTACAACAACTATTATATTAAAAAAATCGATGCGAAAATTTTATTTATCAAATCTTACATACATTATATTTAAAAATTTCATGATATTATTTTTGGAAAAATCGTTTTTTATATATTGATAGAATCTTTAATATTATTTTAAATTTAATCACATATAAAAAGTCATCGTGTTTCACCGTTACTTGAATTATATATTTGAATTAATATGTACAAATATTGATTATACATGCGTGTTTTTGTGTATTTGTAAAATAAACAATTGATACTCACTCTATTTTAATAATTAAATATTTTGTTGCACCAACTAATCAAATTTCTTCATATAAACAAAAATAATAATAAAATTTAATTTAATAACAAACAACAATAAAATCACACTTTATTAAAGTTTACTAGTTATTTTGTGAATTTATGAATTATTAGTTTATAATATTCATGAAATACTATAATTTATACAAAAATCTTCCAAAAATTTATTATCATTTTGAACTTATCAAAATTATTAATTTAGTATTGACTCAAGTAGGGACCTAGAAAAAATTATTGATAAGATATTAATTTATCAAGTATTGAGTTATAAAATTTTTACTTTATATTAATTTATAAATTCTTAAATTTTAATAATATACATGCATATATATATACATACATAATATATATATATAGATACATACATGCATATATATATATCATGGTTTATGACCTAAATCTATTATCTCCTCTACGCATATTATCAACTCCTGCAACATGTTTATTGACATATTACTCCGGAAACTCCTACTCTTGACCATATCTGCTAACAAAACATGACCGATAGTGCGGTGGGTGGGTGGGGGACTTATTATGTGTTATGACTTATGACTCAAATTGAATTTTTTCTGGGTTCAAGCTCAATGACTCAATCTCAAATTATTTAGTTATTTATTTGGACACTTTATCAAGTCCTAAAAATTTCTAAAAGCCCATAAAAGAGTCAAGCCTATTAAATTCTTCGACTATCTATAAATAACTCAAGTTATCTCAATTTTAAGGCACACTCTCTATAATCACATTATTTAGTTATTTAAAAATTTTATTGGTATATACTGACTTGAGCGCCGAAGTGTATTTGCCGAAAAACCTTCGACGCTACTCACTCTAATTGCTTTGTGATGCAGGAAACAAGCCACAAATTTCTTTCTCTGGAACTATTCGATTATTAATTCGGCCACCCGAATCTCTACAAATTATCCATATTTTCTCCAATCGAGGTAATATCAATTTTTTATTATATCATATATACATATATATATGCACACATATATAACAATAATAAATATCATACTTAATAATATAAACATATAACAACTATGTAAATTTCGAAATGATTTTATTTCCCATCTTTTATGCAAAAGAACATAACTGAAACACAATTAATTAATAATATTGATGTATTGTAGTTCGTTTGATTTGAGTGATATGATAAACAATAATATTGGTATACTATGGTTCGTTGTATTTGAGTGATATGATAAATAATGCATAAATAAGTAATGTAATATAATAAAAAATAATTAAATAATGATAGCTAATATTATAACATTTGATTTGATTGATAGATTATAGTTTATATGATTTGATTGAATAAATTTTATATAAAATGATAAATTACATTTTATCCTTTTAACAATAAATAAAATATGCATATTATTATTTATAAGGGTTAATATAATAATTTAAATTCAATGATTTATTGATTTAAGTAAATAATTTATGATTTGATTGATTTAAAATAAATAATTAATATATAGATAAATAAAACGACGAAAAAAACGCGAAACTGAATAAAATAAATTATATATAAATTAATAATATAGGCTACTACCAAACGGATAACTAGATTTTTAGTTATCTCTTGTGATAATTTGGATTTCATAGGGTTATATTTCAATTAAAGTTCAATTTTCATAAATAAATATTGAATTATGTGATGTCAAGTAAAAAACTCCGGCTTGGTGACGGCCCATTGTGTATCACATCACAATCAGTTGGTCTAGGGTTCTAAAAATTAATACATCGTTAATTTTAATCGAGGATTCTCATCCTCATACAACGATAACTTAATCTGCATCTCTATCCCCATTCTTGAATATATATATAATTTTAGTTTTATCTTACACATATTATTAGTCAATTTTATTGTAAAATATATAAAAAAATTTGGTGTAAAAATTTTGATTGTAAAATTAAAATTTAAAAATAATCACAATATCTTGAATAAAAATATCTCTATCAATTAAGATTATTTTTTAAGTGAATGAAAATTATTATTTTAAAATAGAATATTATACATCAAAATTTTAGTAAGAATATATTTTTTTCAATTTTTTTTTCAAATAAATAATAAATATATATAATTAATTAATAAATATAGTTTATTTATGTTACATAATCAAATAATATTACTATTATATAAATTATTTTATCATAAATACATACATTATATATAATGTATAAAAATAATACAAAATAATAAATACAATTGTTTTTAATTTTAATATTTAGTATAATTTATATATTATACAAAAATTTAATAAAATTTTATAAATAAGAATTATTATTATTATTATTATTATTATTATTATTATTATTATTATTATTATTATTATTATTATTATTATCGGAGTGGGTTTGAGGATGGAGATAACATCCACATACCTACCCCAATATGTTTTGCAGATTTTTAAAGATCTTCGTCCATACCCGAAAAAGTTCTCCATACTCGTATCGTTTTGGGTTTTTCCCGCAAGTCTCCGAACCTGTGAGGAAAATTGTAGTAATCCAGGTTCCATTTTAAGATAATAATATGTTAAACATGATTAAGGGTTGTTGGGATCGGTTCAGAGGGTAGAGGGGGGGTGAATACACTCTGAAACTTTTCTTTTTCTTCTTTAAAATGATCAAGTGAGGTTTAGTTCACTTAATCAGTTTTCTCAACTTCTAAAACGTTTTGAACAACTTAAATAGTGCGGAAATAGTTCAGAGGTTTTAGTGATGCAAAGTTTATAATGCAATGTATGAGCAGGATGTAAGATAAATGGCAGTAAATGCTAAAGCACGATTTTATGGAAGTTCGAAGGCTTAATCCTTCTACGTCTCCCCTTCTTCCACTTAGGAAGGAATTCACTAGAAGACTTTGGTTATTACAACGTCTTGTAATACACCCACTTCAGACTTAGGACTTATCCAATGCCTAATCCGAAACTCCTAGATTTACACAGATAAGATTCTCAGTTCTTATCAGACTGGTGGAAGCTTTCAGAGCAGCTTCAAGTCTCTTCAACACTGAGTATAGTTGAGTTGAGCTTCTCAGACTGCAGAGCGGTCGAGAGGCTTGAAAACCCTAGGATGATCCTTGACGATCAGATGTGTGAACTGTAGGCGAGGGTTTATTTGAGCAGCAGATGAATGATCTTGTAAGTGTGCTCAAGTATATCAGATGAGGACTTCTGATATTATTCAAGTGATTGAAATTTTTCTGAGTTGCTTGTCTCTCTTCGTTGTCTCGTATCACTTGTTGTTGTTCACGTTGTGTCTTTTCTTTTTGAGCAATCTTCCCTTTATATAGGTCAATCATCAACGTCTTTATTTTGAACGTTCTGATGCTGCATTGAATGCACATTTAATGCTCATAAATGCATTGATGATTCTGCATGAGGATCGTACACTGCAGACAACTTCCAGGGTCCAAAACTGGAATAAACGGTCGAATGCTTTATCTGCAGTCATTCTGTGTTTTTGCCATTTTGGTACAACCTGTTGTCTTGATTTGCAGGAGTCAACAAATCTTCTGAAACGCCGGTTCTGCTTTTAATAAAAGATCCTGCAAAGAACATCTTGTCACAGGTACTTGTCTCGAGATATCTAGATAGGCAGTTGGCATTCTACCGGTAGAGATATTTGTCCTCTGCTGGTTTGAATAACCAGTCGATAGGCTTGTGACTTCAACCGGTCGAGAGATAAAGGCGGTTGACAAGCTTCCGGTAGATAGATTTATCCTCTGCTGGTTTTGATAGCCAGTCGATAGGCTTGTGACTTCAACCGGTCGAGAGATAAAGGCGGTTGACAAGCTTCCGGTAGATAGATTTATCCTCTGCTGGTTTTGATAGCCAGTCGATAGGCTTGTGACTTCAGCCGGTCGAGAGCAAAGGCGGTTGACAAGCTTCCGGTAGAAGTTGTAGTAGATTCCTGAAATACAATGGTTGGCAGCACATTCCTATACAATGAGTTGTTGTTTGTTATCACCAAAATATCGGATTCAACAATTTCCCCCTTTTTGGTGATGACAAAACTTAAGTGCTCCAAGAACAATATGAAAGCATTAAAATGAACTTCATTGAGAGAATGAATTTCATTAAGTACAATAAGCATTTTTATTACACCTACAGAAAAAAAAAAAACGGCTGCGATAAGTAAAGAAGAGATAAGTTGTTCATCTTTTGAACCAACTGGCTCCTCCTGACCTATCGCCTTCTCTTCTTCTTCTGTCGGCTTCTTCTTTTCTTCTGGACTCTTCTTCACGTCTTCTTGCCTCTGCTGCTCTACGTTGCTCTTCTTCCCCCTTTTTGGCATCACCTTGGTTGAGCCGAAGGATGACCTCAGTGAGTTGAGTGCCAATGCAGGCTTGCATAGTGTCTATTTTTGCATCGATTTGAGCAAGTAGAGTGGCTTGCATAGTGTCCATCCGATCATTCAACTGCTTATGAAGGCGATTTTCGGATCGGATAACTTGTTCGGAGACGGTAGAGAGCGTGTTGATTTGAGTGCGATGATGATTAGTGATCTCTGTGGACAGACGAGCAAGGTCTCGAGACACGGTCTCGAAATGCCGAATCATCGTCTGGCGTGAATTATCGACCGATAAGGATGAGTTTGTTATGTCTTGAGAGAAGGACCTAACCGTTTGCATGAGCTCATGAAGCCGATTTATCAAGGTATGATCTAGAGCTGCGGCCATGGCTTCAATTAAAGAATCATCAGTCTGAAGCATTTGCCCTTCTGGGTCATTTCTTGGTGAAACCGGGCTAGACTCACGATGATGTGGTGCGGGTGAATTTGCTGGAGAGCTGCCCGATGGACCTTCCAATAATGGTACAGTTGGAGATGTAATAGTTTCGACTGCAGCCAATATGGTTGGTGGAGTACCAGGATCAGCACTTGGTTCATCCATAATGAGATCTTCCATAAACTTTTCAGTAGATGGAGACGGTTGAAGTGCTGGATCAGCATCAGTCACTTGCTGTTCTGGAGATGCAGGTGATACAAGAGTGCTTGATATCTCCGTTGGGGGCACTGTTGCTTCACTACTGCAAGGAGCCTCTGTCACAGAGGTGACAGGTATCTCTTGTGCAACCACTTCTAAAACATCTTGTGAATGACCGGGAGAAGTGTGAGCGGTCGTCACGGGAGAGGAGTGAGCAATCACAACTGCTTCCGGTTGAGTAACTGCTTGGACTGCGGTTGAGGAGGGGTCGACCGATGAAGATGCTGCCACATTCGATCTTAGAGCATATGATTGAAAGAGGTCAGCAGTGATGAGATCGGTCAAAATCCCATCTGAAGAAGGGAGAGCATAGACGTCTTCTTCACCCTGATCTTGAGTGAGAAAGGTTTTCATCATCACTTGTGCTTCCAGCACATAAGCTTGTAAACAGGCTGCTGAAGCTGGTGTTTTGACATTGTTGAGAGCTTGGAAGTGCTGAAGTAGTTGAGTGATTTGACGTAGACTATCCTGTAGTCCAGTCAAAATCACAAAGTCATCGGCAGCGGTAGGACTCTTGGATTTGAAATTCTTGACACGCTCATTAATTAGCAGTGATAGCAGGCTTCCTCGAAGCTTCAAGTCTATGAGATGTCTTCTTCCCAGAGCCTCCACGATGTCTTCAGTATCAGCAAATAGAAGCATCTTCTGCTCAATGACGTTTAGAGATTTCCATTTAGGAAATATTTGAGCGAGTGTCAAGTGAGTGCGGGAGTGATGCCATCTGTCAAAACGTTGTAGATGACGCTTGACAGTACGGAGCACGTGAGAGATGATCATATTGAGTTCTATCGTAGCTGCTGGTTGAGCCTTGGGTGTGTATATCATCACACCTTTCCCTTTGTCTTTGGGATCAGCTAGAGTGACCTCAGGAGCTGATGAGGCACCTTCCCGGATTATCACACCTTTTGTAGGACGAGGAGCAGTAGAAGTAACAACGGTGGTAGTCTCGACCGTTGGCAGGGTAGGAGCAAGTCCAGAAAGAGACTTTAGCTTCTTGTGCTGCCTCTTCTTCTCGCCTGCAGGCGTGGATGACACAGCTGCTTTGGAGACCGAAGGGGATGACTTGCTGAAGGCTTGAATCAGTGGAACATTCTCACGTGATTCATCTTCAGAGTCAGATTCGATGATCAGTTGACGCTTGGCAGACTTTTTGGTATGGACTGGTTTGGCCACGACCGAAACCGTTGAAAGCGGTTGAGGGATAGCAATAACCTTTGCGGTTGAGGGCAAGGTGTCGACCGCAGTCTCTTTCTTGTTCAGGAATTTGAGAATCGTAGACTTGTTGAGCCATTTGGTGGGATGCAGAGGCTCAGTCTTGGAAAAGTCCACTCCAAGGACGCCCAAGATGTGGCAGATTTGCAAAGCAAATCCCTCGGATTGCCCTTTGCCCCTGATCATTTCACATAGAATATTGAACAGAATGTCTGACCAGTTTATGTTGATCTTGGAGGCAATACAAGCCATGTATTGAAATTTCTCCAGCGTCACCTTGTCGTAAGATCCAGCCTTGGCCAGAAGATTCTTGGCCACGATATTAGTCAGTAGTCTGAATGGAGCTTTGAGAAATGTCTTCTGGGCCGGCAGTTTGATCGGAGCATCAGTAGTTGAGAACTCCTTCAACCAATAAGAGCAGTTACCATCTGGAAGATCCGTGCATTTTGTCAAACCCCTGGAGGGCAGATCAAATGTGCTGGCGAAGAACTTCTGATTGAAGGAGTAGGCCTCTGTCTTAATCAAGCATTTGATAGTCCCATGCTCGATTTGAGCGGTTGCGAAGAACTCCTTCAAAATAGGCAAATCGCAGATGGCGCTGCATTCCAGAAATTTCTTTAGTCCAGAGGCTTCAAGCATGGTGAAGACCTCAGTTATTCCTGCGTTGTTTGCCTTAACAACGGAATCAAAGTTGATGGCAAGGCAAGTCTTCTGGATCGACATGATATCTGTAGATAAGAACTCGAGCAAAGAGTAAGCAAGAGCTTGAGAGTAATTCGATGGAGCGTTTAATACAATATGAAAGCTTTTAGCAAAGGTGAAAGATTGATATACGAGTGTAAAGAAGTATATATAGGAACCTATGGGCCATAGGGTGACGTCATGAAAAGTATTTTTGAAATTCAAAAAGTTTTGAAGTGCATAATCACGGCGCCTCAATTAATGTCATTTGGTTCAAAGCACCAAGCTGCTAGTACGAAGCCTGTCAGAGACTAGTTAAAGGCGGATGATATGCCAATATTTATGGCAATCGTAACAGCTAATCTATTAATGTCATATTGACAATCATTCCCCCTAAACACATGCATACTAACTTAAATCTACTAAGCCAAGAATATTTCGAAAATATGAAAACTTAGCGTCCGGTAGAGGCTTGGTGAATATGTCTGCTGCTTGCTGATCGGTAGAGATGTATTCCAGCCTGATTTCCTTCTTTAAGACATGATCTCGGATAAAGTGATGCCTGACATCAATGTGCTTTGTCCGAGAGTGCATCACTGGATTGTGAGTGATGGCTATGGCACTTGTATTGTCACAGTAGATTGGAGCTTCATTCGACCGAATCCCATAATCATTAAGCTGCTGTTGAATCCAGAGTATTTGAGCACAACAGCTGCCAGCAGCAAGGTATTCTGCTTCGGCGGTCGAGGTAGCAATTGATGTCTGCTTCTTACTTGACCACGAAATTAGTCTATCTCCAAGGAATTGACATGTGCCACTTGTACTTTTGCGATCAATTCTACAACCTGCATAATCTGCATCTGAATAGCCAATAAGATTAAGATTTGAATCTTTGGGATACCAAAGACCCACATTAGTAGTTCCTTTAATATATTTAAGTATTCGTTTGGTAGCAATGAAATGAGATTGCTTAGGTGCGGCTTGAAATCTAGCACATAAACAAACTGAATACATGATATCCGGTCGACTGGCAGTCAAATAGAACAGTGAACCAATAAGGCCTCGATACATGGTTACCTCGACCGGAATTCCCCCTTCATCTTTATCAAGCTTAATTGATGTACTCATGGGGGTAGATACAGTTGAGCATTGTTCCATTCCAAACTTCTTTACCAATTCCTTGGCATACTTGGACTGATTGATGAATATTCCAGTTTCAAGTTGCTTTACTTGAAGTCCAAGAAAGAAGTTTAGCTCGCCCATCATGCTCATTTCAAACTTCTCCTTCATCAGTTTAGAGAACTTTGAGCACAACTTGGGGTTAGTTGACCCAAATATAATGTCATCAACATAAATTTGTACTAGTAACACATGATCACCTTTTACAAATTTAAACAGGGTCTTATCGACCGTTCCAATTTGGAAATCATGTTCCAGTAAAAATTTTAGCAAAGTGTCATACCAAGCACGCGGTGCTTGTTTTAATCCATAGAGAGCTTTGTCAAGTTTATAGATATATTGAGGATGAGTAGGATTGACAAAACCTGGTGGTTGTTCAACGTACACCTCTTCTTGAAGTAGACCATTGAGGAATGCAGACTTCACATCCATTTGATAAACTTTAAAATTCTTGAAGGCTGCATAAGCAAGAAAGATGCGGATTGCTTCTAGTCTTGCAACTGGCGCGAAAGATTCCTCAAAGTCTATGCCTTCTTCTTGTCTGAATCCTTGAGCAACAAGTCGAGCTTTGTTACGCACAACAGTGCCATGTTCATCGAGCTTGTTACGAAACACCCATCTAGTTCCAATCACATTTTGATTTTTCGGTCGAGGAACTAGATGCCAAACATTGTTGCGGGTGAATTGATTCAACTCTTCTTGCATAGCTTCAATCCAGCTGGCATCTGATAGAGCTTCATCTATTTTCTTGGGCTCTACCTGAGATATGAAAGCTGCATGCAAGAATTCATTAATCATTTGACCACGTGTTTTTCGAGGAGCAGAAGGGTCACCTATGACCAACCCAGGTGGATGATCTTTGTTCCACCTAAAATAATTCCCTAAAGGGTTGTCATCAATTGGTTGATGAACGTCCTCGTTTACTGGATCATCATTGGCTGGAGGATTGTTATCAACCGGTGGATCCACTTCTGGCCTTGTTTGATCACACCCGGTAGAGGGAACTGGATCATCCTTATTTGGAGGATATAGATCACTGTCACTCTCTTCCTGTAGATTTGTGTTTTCCAGTCTGTGACTCAGATCATTTATGCTCCCTTGAGTTTGTTCTGTACATAGAGTAGATTCATCAAAAACAACATGAATGGTTTCCTCGACCGTTAGTGATCTTTGATTGAACACTCGATAAGCTCTGCTAACGGCTGAGTAACCAATAAAAGTTCCTTCGTCTGCTTTGGCATCGAAGGCTGTCAAATGGTTTTTTGCCATTGTTGTGGATAAAGCATTTGCACCCAAAAATTTTGAAATAAGAAATATCAGGTTTTGTGCCATTCCAGATCTCATATGGAGTTTTGTTAAATCGTTTATTAATCATAGATCTGTTTTGAGTATAGCAAGCTGTGTTAACTGCTTCTGCCCAAAGTCTTTGAGAAACATTTGAATCAGCAATCATAGTTCTGGCTGCTTCTTTTAAAGTACGGTTCCTTCTTTCAGCCACCCCATTTTGCTGTGGGGATCTAGCAGCTGACAACCCATGCTTGATTCCCTGATCATCTAGATAAGTCATAAGAGTGGTGTTTAAAAATTCAGTCCCTCTATCACTCCTGATTCTATCTATCACAGTAGATTGTTCATTTTGCAAGCGTTTAAAAAGCTTAATCAGGTGAGGTGCAGTTTGATCTTTTGAAGAGAGAAAGATGACCCAAGTAAATCGAGAAAAGTCATCTATAACAACAAGAGCATATCTCATTCCCCCTATGCTTCTTACTGGTATAGGACCAAATAGGTCCATGTGAAGTAAGTCTAAACATTTGGAAGAAGACATACACCCTTTATTTTTAAAAGTTGCTCTCACCTGCTTTCCTAGTTGACAAGCAGGACAAACTTTGTCTTTTATAAAATCTCCTTTGGGCAGACCAGAAACCAAATCATGCTTCCTCAAGTTAAAAATGGACTTAAAATTTAGATGATTTAACCGCTTATGCCACAACCAATGTTTATCATGATGAGCAGTAAGACAAGTAGGTGAAGAACTATGTGAGCAAGACCAGTTTACCTTGTAGGTGTTTAGGTCTCGTACACCGGTCATAAGAGTCTCACCTTTGTCATTTTTTATGAGGCAAGTGTGTTTGTGAAACTCGACCGAATGATCATTGTCACATAGTTGACTAATACTTATCAAATTATAGCATAGTTTGTCAACAAGTAACACATCTTTAATAATGATGTTACCATGGATGATCTTACCCTTACCCACGGTTTTTACCTTTGGAGTTGTCTCCAAAGCTGATCTTTGGTCCTTTGCACAACACCACTTCTGTTAGAAGTTCTGGATTCCCTGTCATGTGTCGTGAGCAACCGCTATCTAAATACCAGGTAGTGTCCTTGATAGAAGTGGTTTTCTCGCCCGTTTGGACTTTTAGTACCTGCAAAGAGTGAAGAGCTTTTGGTACCCATATCTAGTAGGGTCCAGGTCGGATTAGCCCTTTCGGGACCCACACCTGGAACACCCTTACAGGTTTGCCCGTGTGTGTGTCCAGAAATCTGTGCGGTCGATAGGCAGTAAATGTGTGTGCTTGTGAGGTTGCTGTGTGCTGCTTGCCTTTTTTATTTTCATCAGTTAGCCTGTACCTCTTTTGAACTGGCCTGCAATTAAAGTACTGGTAAGGCTTCTCCTTTGACCATCTTTTCTTAGAGTAGTTAGACTCATTCCATGGCCTTTTGAAATTAGATTGGTTTCCCTTTCTTCTTTCATTAGGTTTTGGTTTGATCCAAGTTCCTCTTTGATTAGAGGTCTGGGGATCCACATATCCCAGCCCTCTATGCTTAGAGCTTCGTTCGTTCGATACTTTCTGATTTTTGTCAAAGCTGCACTTATCGTGTTCATATATCGTGCTGGACCTGACAAATCTTATTTTGTTAAGATTGCCTTTGTCCAGGCTTGACTGAATACAGGATTCCATAGACTGTTCATTTGTTTCAAACCCTAGACCGGTTTTATCATGTACCGTCTTTGGATTTCTTGAATCTTGTCAATGGTTACCGAAGATTTATTCCAAGCCTTAATGGTTTCAAGTAGTTTTTTATTCTCAATCAAGGTAGCTTGGAATACTCTTTTCAAGGTGTCGTTCTCAGTAGCCAGCAGACTTAGCTTGACCTTAAGACCATCAAGCTCTTTTTGCTGCATGCAGCTTGATTTGCTTGACTTATCTTTTAGGTCAGCTCTTTCTGCCTTTACTTCCTCGAACTCCTTGGATAATGCTTTGTATTCATTAGCCATTTCGTGTAAAGCAGTAACTAAATCATTGTGAGTAAATTCAGGTGAGCCAAAGTCAAATACCTCCTCAGCTTCTTCTTCGATGTCGGCCATAAGGCATTCCACTTTTTCATCATCGCTGTCATCTGAAGAGCTTCCGGTATTGGAGTTGTCAGAGTCAGACTCAGCCCACTTGTTTTTGCTTTCGTCTGCTACTAGAACCCTTTGGTCTCTTCCTTTTCTAAACGTCCTTTTATCCTCCTTACCCCTTCTTCTTTCGGAGAATTGCTTCTGATCATTGTTCTTAGGCTTGGTGCAGTCTGCAATGAAGTGGCCTGGCTTTCCACAGTTAAAACAAGTAGGACCATCGTTTGTATGGTCCGATTTATGATAATTTTTAAATTTAGAATTGTTTTTACGCATAAATTTACCAAATTTCTTGACAAAGAGTGTCATGGCTTCATTGCTGATTTGCTCAGCTGATCTCTTTGGAGGTTCCTCGACCGGTGGACGTATCACGGTTGAGGTTAAGGCCTTGGTTGGTTGAGATGTAGATGGTTCATCTTCTGTTTTCATGTTGAGCTCGAACTCGTAGGCTTTGAGATCTGCAAAGAGATCATGCAGTTCAACCTTGCTCAAGTCTTTTGACTCTCTCATGGCCACTGTCTTGATCTCCCATTCTTTGGGCAGAGCTCTCATAACCTTCACAGCAATTTCACGGTTAGTATAAGTTTTACCTAAAGCTATAAGATCACAGATGATACTACTGAACCGTTCATCAAATTCAGCCATGGTTTCCCCTGGCTTCATTTTGGCGTTGTCATATTTTTGAATGGCCAGAGTGAGCTTGTTTTCCTTTGTCTGGTCATTCCCTTCACACAGCTGAGTGAGCTTCTCCCAAATCTCCTTTGCTGTGGAACATGACTTGATTTTGCTGAACATATTCTTGTCCAGTGTTTTGTATAGGATGTCCCGGGCCACATTGTCAAGATTGGCCTTCTTTTTGTCCTCAGTGGTCCACTCAGCTCTTGGTTTCTCAATCATTTGTCCTGCACCATCGGCTAGAGCTGGGTTGACCTTCATAATTTTGATAGGACCGTCTGTTATGACATATAGCATGTCATCATCCTGTGCTGCAAGATGTGCCTGCATGCGAATTTTCCAATCATCATACTCTTCTTTAGAAAACATAGGAATTCTGTTGAAAGAAGTCATGATTTGACAACTTCAGATCAGCAGTTGAGAAAGGAACCCGCTCTGATACCACTTGTTGGGATCGGTTCAGAGGGTAGAGGGGGGGTGAATACACTCTGAAACTTTTCTTTTTCTTCTTTAAAATGATCAAGTGAGGTTTAGTTCACTTAATCAGTTTTCTCAACTTCTAAAACGTTTTGAACAACTTAAATAGTGCGGAAATAGTTCAGAGGTTTTAGTGATGCAAAGTTTATAATGCAATGTATGAGCAGGATGTAAGATAAATGGCAGTAAATGCTAAAGCACGATTTTATGGAAGTTCGAAGGCTTAATCCTTCTACGTCTCCCCTTCTTCCACTTAGGAAGGAATTCACTAGAAGACTTTGGTTATTACAACGTCTTGTAATACACCCACTTCAGACTTAGGACTTATCCAATGCCTAATCCGAAACTCCTAGATTTACACAGATAAGATTCTCAGTTCTTATCAGACTGGTGGAAGCTTTCAGAGCAGCTTCAAGTCTCTTCAACACTGAGTATAGTTGAGTTGAGCTTCTCAGACTGCAGAGCGGTCGAGAGGCTTGAAAACCCTAGGATGATCCTTGACGATCAGATGTGTGAACTGTAGGCGAGGGTTTATTTGAGCAGCAGATGAATGATCTTGTAAGTGTGCTCAAGTATATCAGATGAGGACTTCTGATATTATTCAAGTGATTGAAATTTTTCTGAGTTGCTTGTCTCTCTTCGTTGTCTCGTATCACTTGTTGTTCACGTTGTATATTTTTCTTTTTGAGCAATCTTCCCTTTATATAGGTCAATCATCAACGTCTTTATTTTGAACGTTCTGATGCTGCATTGAATGCACATTTAATGCTCATAAATGCATTGATGATTCTGCATGAGGATCGTACACTGCAGACAACTTCCAGGGTCCAAAACTGGAATAAACGGTCGAATGCTTTATCTGCAGTCATTCTGTGTTTTTGCCATTTTGGTACAACCTGTTGTCTTGATTTGCAGGAGTCAACAAATCTTCTGAAACGCCGGTTCTGCTTTTAATAAAAGATCCTGCAAAGAACATCTTGTCACAGGTACTTGTCTCGAGATATCTAGATAGGCAGTTGGCATTCTACCGGTAGAGATATTTGTCCTCTGCTGGTTTGAATAACCAGTCGATAGGCTTGTGACTTCAACCGGTCGAGAGATAAAGGCGGTTGACAAGCTTCCGGTAGATAGATTTATCCTCTGCTGGTTTTGATAGCCAGTCGATAGGCTTGTGACTTCAACCGGTCGAGAGATAAAGGCGGTTGACAAGCTTCCGGTAGATAGATTTATCCTCTGCTGGTTTTGATAGCCAGTCGATAGGCTTGTGACTTCAGCCGGTCGAGAGCAAAGGCGGTTGACAAGCTTCCGGTAGAAGTTGTAGTAGATTCCTGAAATACAATGGTTGGCAGCACATTCCTATACAATGAGTTGTTGTTTGTTATCACCAAAATATCGGATTCAACAAGGGTTAGTAATTTCGGAATGTTGTTGGACTTCGGAAGGGAATATGGGCTTTTGACTTTGGGCCGGATCGGAAGCTCCGAACCCAGATCGGAAGCTCCGATCCCAGCCACTTCGGAAGCTCAGCGGAAGCACCGAGATCGGAAGCTCCGATCCTGGAACGGAAGTTCCGATCTCCGGCTGCCAGCAATGTGCGATGACTCAGCCGCGAGTTTTGACAAGTGTCGAACGGAGGGCAGATCGGAAGCTCCGATCGTCGGATCGGAAGTTTCGATCCTGGCGTGTCAAGCATGCACGCAGTGAGCTGGATCGGAAGCTCCGATCCTGAAATTGAAAGTTCCGATCCTGGCTGGGAATTTTGCCTATAAATAGGGCTTCTCAGATTCATTTCTGAATTACGAATTCCCGAGTTTCTTTCTTCAGTTATATAGTGTGAGATATACACTTGAGGGCCCTATCGGTTATAATAGAGGTTCTGGAATAACCAAGGTGTGGTTATAGTCATCCGGGACTAGCGACTTCAAAGGGCTAACTACGGACGAAGGTATGGTCCGGAAATCTATTTAAGTTTTGGGAGTACTTATTAGCTTAGTTAAGGCTTATAGAATTTATGTAGTGATACGGTGAACTTTTGAATATAAGCTTGGAACCTAGGATCCTATTATACTTGAACTAGCCTAGAGGTACGTACACATTGACTGAGATTGCCAGCGAGTATACATGTTTACATGTTGCATTTATTTGGCATTATTATATGGCATGATATATATGATTTACCGCTTTCTATATTTATATGTCATGTGCATATACACGTTGAGCCTATACCTTGTTATACCTGACTATAGAACCGCTCAACTCTATACTCGATAGTCTGTCACTGAGAGTACCGCGACGACGGGGGTATTTATGTTTGTCTACTCTGGTGTACTAGACGAGTGTGGTTGCACCCAGAGGTTGATTCGTGCGTGCGGTGGCAGCACTCATGTGGCGCCGGTTCTGAGCATGATTTTTTTCAGATGACCCTGTACCTGTCATCATGTTGCATGCATTATATACATATGTTTACTCATGTCTGTACTGGACGTTAGCGCTCACGTCCTAGTTGTTATCTTGGACACCCTATTCCATGGGGCAGGTCGCAGGATGGACGGAGCTGGTAGTTCAAGGCAGGACTAGGGAGCAGGAGCCTTGAGGATTTTATTATACAGCAGGATTCGATATAGCTGTATAATGTTTACTGTTTAAGATTTCGATTTGGTTGTATCACTACAGATTTAAGGCTGGATTATGTTACTAAGCTGATATGTAAATTATGGTTTTGTTTCCGCATGTCTTACTCTGTTAAGTTATTTTGCTGTATTAAGTTTAATGCATGCTATTAGTTGCCAGTTAGTAGGTGATACCATGCAGGGTCACTACAAAAATTGTTATCCCTACGCGTGTAGTGAAGAATGTTATTACATTTTTTAAACAAATTACACTAATTAATTAAATATACTCTAGTATTATTAATAATATTTTTAACGAATTCAAAATTCCAAATATATAATTATTTATATACATAATAAAATATTAAGTTTAAGGTTTTAAAATTATAAAATAAAAATATTCAAAAAGCTTATTTGATAGATTTTTTGGTTCTTGATTAGTCCGATCGATCCTGATCGGTCTGATCGTTAAAATGGTTTTGAGTGTATTTCAAATCGGACTGTCAGTGAGATTTGTAAAGTTATAGTATTGATACCTGAGATCTAAGAATACTTACCAAGTACCTAACATCTGAAAATTTATATTGCACATCACTTATTGTATTTGTACATTTGAGATCTAAAAAGTAATATAACTTAATTTAAAGTGGTAATGATTGATATTTATTTTTAATTGTTCAACATAATCTATAATTTATTATTTTATTTTATTTTTTAGTAATATTAACCGAATTATTAAATAATTAGATTTTGATTTTTTACTAGGATTTAAATATTATCTATAATTATTTTTAGTGTTTTTACGTTTATTATCGTTGGTAATTTTTGTATTGTTGTTTTTACTTTTTTAGACATAATGTGTTTTATTATAAAAAAAAATAATATTTAGGTTATTAATTTTGGAGTTTTTGTCAAAATAATCGGTTATCAACCGAAACAATCGATTTTAATCCGATTTGGTTGATTCAATATTGAGGAGAAATTCAGTTCAATTCGATCATTCTAAAAATTCTTTTTTTTAGTTAAATTGGGGTTTCGATTAATTCGATTTATTCGAATGAACACTCATGATTTTGTTAAAGATTAATGCATAATTAATAAAGATACATATATACATGTCTGTTAAAATCAAAATTTTTACATAATTATTTTTGATATTTTTTTATTGTGTCTTTACATATTTTTTCGGATTCTTTGGACGATTTTGACCCAAACCCAAAATCCCAATCCTAATTTTTCTTATCAATTAGGGTCTGGTTTGTAATTATGATTTTTTCTTAACAAATTTCTAGAAAATACGCTTCCTATAAGTCATATAACATAGATCCCAAAAGATTTAAAGTCACAACATATTTATAATTTTAGCGATAATATATAATCAAGAAGCACTAAAAAATTTATAATGAAAAATGTAAAACATTGACAGTAGTCCATGAACAGTAATTCATATCATGTCAACCGTTTAGCCAACATTCTAACCTAAAACGAGTAAAAGATATTAATTATGACAAGAAACAAACACGTGCAAGTGAAAACCATATTGAAATTAAAACTTCATCTTTAGCTCGAGATTGATAGAATTTTTCCTACAATCGATATCAGTATCGTTTCATGTCCGAGGAACACCGTGAACACAAAACCAGAAATCAACAAATCGCAACATAGAAATAATTAATTTCCTTAACTACAAGAATGGTCAGAATCTTTTCTCATTATCTGTTTGGTTTTGGTTTTGTCTTTTTTTTTCCCCCAATAATTGGCTAATAATTAATTACATGTTCTTTGCTTGTGATGCTACTTGTTATTGTTAAGTTGAAAATGGACCGAGACAGTTTTTAGCAAGAATTGGCTACTAATTTCCTCTTTTGATATGTGATTTCTCATCATCCATGCATTTGAGAGATCACTGTCTTAGTCTAGCTAGTACTCTTTCTCCAGTTCTACCATAATATCTTTTTGAAATTACTGGTATAATGGCAAATGCTTTAATTCCATGTTAATTGAAAGCCTTTAAAAAAAGCTTTTTGAGTGACTTTTGTTGAGTACTTTTGTCCTAATATATATAAATTTTTGGAGACGAAATCGAACCAAATACTAGGCATTAATTTTCCATATTCGAGCTAGAATATATATCTTTGTGCAGCTAGCTCAAAGATTGCTCGGAAAATGTTCAAATTCAGATTGATCGAGCTTTGCTAAAATGATGCTCGAATTTAGAATATTAATTTTGTGAGAAGCACAGAAGAATTCTAACTCTTTAACATAATAATTCGGGCTTGGATACACCTCAAATTTTCTTTTCTTTTCTTTTTTTTTTTTAAAAAATAATAATAATATTTCAATATAAAATTTGTAACATAAAAAATAGTTGCTATTTGTATCCAAATCCAGTGAAAAAATGGATAACATTAGCAGGTTTCTTTTGCTAACCGAAGGAGGAAATTTGAAGCATGGGCACACGCACACTCGTTCATAATCCTCCTCCAGAAGTAAATTTCAAGGAAAATTTTTCGACGCCAAATCTCTTGCACCAAAGCCCATCAATCTTGAACCTTTTAAACTCAAAGTGCACCGATTCATTGCAAAATCTGAGGCAGGTTCATGCCGTAATCCTGAAAACAGCAAGTTTCCGAGACCATTATGTGGCGGGATCTTTAGTGAAGTGCTACGCGAATCCTCAATTTCGCAGCCTAACGAGTTCGTTACAAGTGTTCCAACAAGTTTCGGCGCCAAATGTTTTTGTGTTTAATTGTGCCATTAAAGGGTGTTTGGATAATGAGGAGCCAGCTAATGCCATTTTGTTGTATCTTGAAATGGTGAATTCGGGTTCTAGGCCGAATAAATTCACGTATCCTCTGCTTTTGAAGGCTTGCACAATGGTAAAATGTATTGCGGAAGGGCTGCAGCTCCATTGCCATGTTGTTAAATTTGGACTTAATGGGGATAAGCACGTCATCAGTGCTGCAATTCAGATGTATGCTTCTTTGGGACATATAGAGGAAGCCAGGAACATGTATCATTCGAATGAAGATTCGGATGTCGTGTGTTGCAATGCTCTGATAAATGGGTACATGAAGGTTGGCAAGGTGGAAGCTGCACGTGACTTGTTTGATAAAATGTTGGAAAAGAATGTAGGTTCTTGGAATATAATGGTCAGTGGATTTGCAAAAAATGACATGATTGATGAAGCTAAGAAGTATTTTGATGAAATGCCGGTCAGGGATGACATTTCTTGGAGTGGGATGATTGATGGTTTTAACAAAGGAGACCGCTTTAGGGAGGCCATGGAAGTTTTTACTCAAATGCAGGAGGCGGGAGTCGAGCTTAATAGATTTGTTTTACCGAGTGTGTTGGCTTCTTGTGCTAATGTTTGTGCCCTTGATCAAGGAAAATGGATCCATGCTTACGTTAGAAGCAATAATATTCTGTTGGATGAAGCTTTGGGAACTTCTTTGATTGATATGTACTCGAAAGGGGGTGTATCGACTTGGCTTGGGACGTGTTTGAGAAGATGGAGTGGAAAGAAGTGTTTCCTTGGAATGCAATGATTGGTGGCCTTGCAATGCATGGTCGATCACAAGAGGCAATTGAGCTTTTTTCGGAGATGACTAAACGGGATATTAAGGCAAACGAGGTTACATTTGTGGCATTATTGAATGCTTGTGCTAATTCGGGTTTGGTAGACGAGGGCTTGAACTATTTCAAGACAATGAAACAAATATACCACGTCGAACCCATGATGGAGCATTATGGTTGTGTCGTTAATATTCTTGGAAAAGCAGGATTCTTGGTTGAAGCCGAGGATTTCATAAAGACTATGCCTATGAAGGCTAATGGTGCAGTTTGGGGAGCACTTTTGGGTGCTTGTAAGGTACACGGAAACGTCGAGTTGGGAGAGAGTGTCGGCGAAATCTTGCTAGAATTGGAACCAGAGTCCAGTGGTCGTTACACGTTGCTGTCAAATATCTACGCGAAGGCTGGGAAATGGGACAAGGTCGAGAGATTGCGAGGACTTATGAAAGAACGAGGGGTTAGAACCGTGCCTGGGATGAGCATGATTACCGACATAAAGGGCGATGTTCACATGTTTAAAGTGGGCGATTATTCGAACCTTCGCATGAAAGATATCAACTTGATGCTCGACAAGATTATCCAAAGGATTAAGTTGCACGGATATGTGCCTCACACATCCGAGGTATTGCTCGATATCAGCGAAGAAGAGAAGGAAACATCACTTGTTTATCATAGCGAGAAGATAGCTGTAGCTTTCGGGATAATGAATACGAAGTTAGGATCAACTGTTCGAATCTTGAAGAATCTAAGGATCTGTGAAGATTGTCACAGTGCTTTTAAGATCATTTCTCTGATATATGAGAGGGAAATTATTGTGCGAGATCGAGCTCGATATCACCATTTTGTAGGCGGCCAATGTTCATGCCGGGATTTTTGGTAGTGAGGTTTTATATGGGGTTGAAAGACTATAATTCAATAGATGGTTTTGGCCATCATAGATTTCTTGTATATATAATTTGTGGGAAAATTGTTTTGTCATGTCAACTTGCGATTTCGATATTTTAAATTTTTATATTTAAGTTTTAATATGTTGTATTTTCAGATTTCAGATTTAATCCGTTATTTTGTTTTGTTTTGTTTGTTTTGTTTTTTTTTACAATTTCAATCTTTTTTTTATTGTAGTGCTGATGTGATAATAATGCAGTACTGTCATGAATTTGACGTGTATAGTGTCACGTAAGATTTTATGAATAACAATTATTAAGATTGTCAAAAATCAAGACAAACACGACTAAAAATTGAAATATTAAAACATAAAAAAATTAAAATTACAAAGTGATAAACATATAAAATCAAAATTGCAATTATTCAATACATTTGTACATGAAAAAATTCAAAAAATTGTCTGTCGTTTGCAACTTTACCAACAAAAATCTCAAATTTTGTGCATTGAAGTCTTACTAGGCTCGTGGGCTTTGTGATAATTTATTATGGGCAGTGGCGAGCGAACTTTAAATTTATGTTCGAGAATCGAGACAATAAATTACACAAAATTCAACTATGATATTTCTTTTTTAGGGCATAAACCTAATAATTTATTTGATATATATATATATATGTATCATACAGTTTATATAATCATTTTATTATTAAATTATTATATCGGGGTTCCAATCAACGGGTTACATGTACAATCCAAATCCATTTTTTTGAATGGTATTTACACAAAAATATAGGTTGTATATGACGTGAAGTCAGGGGTGAAGCCAGAATTTAAAATTACTTGGAGCTGGTTTCGTCCAACGTTCAACTATAATTTAATATAATAAATTAAATAAAAAAAATCAATATATGCTCTTTTGATTTAGAAATTGAGTTGATGGTTTTTCTTTTCTTAATTCTAAGATTTACGCAACTGTAAATTTCAATAATTTCTAAAATTTTAAAAAAATAATTATTTTTCAAATTTTACAATTATTCAAATTTTGGATATTTTTAATTAAAAAATCACAATACAAGTCAATAATAATTGTATATCAATATTTTCAAATATCGTAACCAAAATATTATTTTCTCAAAATTCACAACAATAGATTTTTAGGCTAAAAATTCAAACTCGAAAAATTATAAATACACCACATTGTGTATTTTTTTTAAAAAAAAACAACACATTGTATTCCTAAAGATATAAATAATGAATTAAATATATATTTAAATCATTTAAAAATTTTAAAATCTTTTTTATTTAAAACAATTTTTAATAGTTTGGTAGCTTAAAATATTATATTGATAAAGAAAAAATAAAGCCTAATAAATTAAATTTTAGGGGGTTTCTGTCCAATTATGTGAATAAATTGATAAAAAAAACTAACAAAAAAATGTTTCAAAACAAATGTATTTAACTTGAAATTTGAAAAATGGTCATATTAGCTTATTAATTCAATTTAATGGACTTTATGTTAATTTTACAAATTATGGAGGGGCAAGAAGCAAATTTTATTTTTAAACTTAGGACTACGAAACAAAAATAAATAAAAATGTCCATACTATTTTTTTTTAAAAAAATTCAGGTGGGGCTGGAGCCCACCCTAACTCCAGGGTAGCTCTGCCCCTGCGTGAAGTAACTAGGTGGTTTGGCTGTCAAATTTTAAAACCACACATGCAATTTTAAAAATCTTATATATATACACAAAATTCTATTACATTATTGATAGAAAAAAATTAATAATCTTAAAATATATTATACTAGTAAAAGTCACGAACTATGCACGCAGAAACATACTTTATTATATATAAACATTGCTAAATAAATAAGATGAGATGAGATGTAATAAAACTAACGTGTAATTAATTAATAATTTTCATGGTATTTTAATCAATAATAAAATTCAATAGAAGATAATATGTACAACATGTATTATAAATAAAAACGAACAATATTTGTTGCAAGATTTTAAGTGTTAAAGAATCTAATTGAATCTATAGTTGTCAAAAACCATGATTGTAATAAATATGATAGTTTTGTATAAACTAGAAATTGATAAAAATATAGAATTTGAAATGTCATGACATATTTAATAAAATAAAATTTATGAAATAATAATAATACATAGTGTTTAAAAATTATTTTATCACTAATGATTATGAGGGAAAAAATAATATAGATAAAATATTCTAAACTTTAAATGAAATTACGGCACCATTTATTCCTTTATATAACCAATTTGTTTTCTTTCACGATATTTTCGTTTATCATCCATTTTTTATTTTTATAAAAAGTTAATTTTCTCATCATCTTCGTAACAATTCTTATGTTGTTATCTTCATAAATTATTTGCATTTTTATATCTTTATTATTTTTTTTTTGGACACTCATTTTTTAATTTTTAATTTTTAATTTAATGCTGAAAATAGTTTTTTGCAAGATCAAAATTAATTGCATTGTTTTTAATCTTCATTCTTGTGTTATTGTCTTAAATCAAATACTTGTAAGTTTAAATTGTTAATGATCAATAATGTTATTGGACATGATTTTTTATTTTTTATTTCATTTAAAGTTGTTCAAAATTTTACTATTGCAATGATTTTGTTTCTTAAATTTTTTATTATTTTTGAATATTTTCGATTAAAAAGGCTAACATTCTATCTTTTATTTCAACGGTCTAGTCCTGAGAAGAAATTTATATTTTTCTTTATTTGGTGTTATAAAAGCTTATAAAGTTGTAGTATATTGAAGTGTTGTTGTCCTATGAATAAAATAGATTTTATTAATATTAATAATTAATAATAATATATACTCTTCATTTGAAAGGAAAAACTATTTATATCTCTTAGTGATAAAATTAATTAATATAATTTTCAACGTTGCAACTAATAAAAATATTTGTAATATTTTCAAACAATATAATTCTTACAGTTTTAATGTCCATAATTTATGATCATTATATATATATATATATATCAATTATTTAAAACAATACATTGTCAATATATAAATCATGTAAGCTTATAGATATAATATTTAGTATAATTTTTTCTTTGTCCCAATATTTATATTGAATCTTGCAATTATTATATCTCGGGTTTCCATAATTTTTTTCATTAATCTTGAGTAATTATAAAATGATTCGTTACATAAATTTGTCTTGATTATTTTTTTTATCTCAGTATTGTATACTTTGAATTGATATAATTTATTTTGTATTTGTTAGTAAATGAAATACGTTAATCAAATTAAATTCGATTAAATATTAATTTTGTAATTTCTGTTCTTATGTGTTGATTATTTATTTTACGAGTATTGATGCCAATATATATATATATATATATATATATATATAATGCATTCTAAATTTTACTTTAAATTATTATTAAATATTTTTTTCCTTATATTTTGAAATTTTCTGTATTTCGCGATTTTTTTCGTTTATCATGCATTGTTTCTATTCTATGAAAGAATCATTATTCTCATCATTTTTAATAGCAATTATTGTGGTAGATTTTTCCAAACATGAGATCCACCCTAGACCCGCTTTTGGACCTATTTGGGCAGGTCTAAACCCACCCCACGGAGGAGGGTTTAATAGAGACCCGATTTAAACCCGGTCCATTGTACTCTTTTTATTTAAGTGTTGTCGTTCTTAGATAAAGTAGATTTATTAATAATTAGTAATAATATATACATTTGAAAGAAAAAACAATTACATGTCATAGTGATGGAATCGATCGACATAATCTTGACCATTGCAAATGATAAAAACGTATATTTGAAATATTTTTGAACAATATATGTAACCCTTGCAGTTTATGTTAGAAACTAAAATATCCAGATTTCGGTTCTTGTCAAACTAATCCGATAGAATTATGTCTACTAAGAAGGTGTTTGGCAGAGCTTAAAAGCTCTTTCAAACAGCATAAGTATTTTGACAACTTATAAGTTGTTTTTTAAAAAAGTAAGAGGAGTACTTTTTTAAAAAAAAATCTTATTTTGATATTGTATCTCTCTAAAATATCCTTCAATATTTTCATAAATCACCATCAAATCCTCCACCCATTAAATATTAAATATTATTTTTTAAAAAAATTACAAATCACATAAATTTTTTTAAAACAAAATACTAAAGCAATTTTATATTTTAATATAGGTTTATTATAAAACCATTTTTGTATATGTATAACTCAAAATATTATTTTCATATAATTATACTTTTTTTTGGTAATTTTGACAATAAAAAGATCTTATAATATCAAACATATCAATATATTTAAGTTGTTTAAAATAAGTTTACCCAAAAATTTTAACAGCTTATTTTTAAAATATGTTCTAACAACTTATAAGATTGTAAAACAGCTTTTAAGCTCTAGTCTTAGATCGGTCTTTTACAAATTGTTTGTAACTGTCAAAGTTTTTAGAGTAAATATTTTTGATGTGGAATAAGGGGTCACGTAGGAGTAATTGAAATTTTTGAATATCCATAAACATCTCTTTGTGTTACTTAACTTTCAGTTTATCATTTCTACAAACTCACGAAATTGATTAACCATTTTAATCATGTTCTAATATGTTGATTGACATTTTTCCGCACAAACTTTGTCTGTTAATCAACATCGACATACGAAAAAGAAAGAGCTTAGTTGACTAATCTCAAGTCTCAACTGAACTCAACTTGTAAAAGATAGTAGGGTAAACTGCTACAGTGACTCTCCATATACCGAGTCTAACAGTTTCAATGATTTTATCATTTACTGTAATCATTATTCTATATCTACATTAACTGTTTAGAATAAGAATATTATCAATAGCTCATGTAAACTTTAAATTAGTGTTTAATGTGATTTTAACCTTGAGACAATATTGATATTGAAACTTGTACAATTATTACAGCTCGGGTTTTTCATTTGTTTGTTGATTAAATTCATCTTATTTTCTATTTCATATATGTATGCAAGCAATATGGTGTATTTTTTCTTTGTTAATAAGTGAGATACCTTGATGAAATAAAATTAACATTAATTTTTAATTTCTTATCTTATGTGTTGATTAGCTATTTTTTATTATTGAAATAATGCTAATAAATATTTTGTAAATTTATTTATAAAAATTTACCTTAAAATATGTACCTTGAAGTTACATAAAGCTATAACGGATTTATCCATCTTCAACTCTTATAAAAAAAATTCTCTCGTTAATTGCAAGATCATCTCATAAAATACTGTTATAATTTTTAGCTTTCATAAAGAGAAAAAATAGTTAACCTTTTAATTTCAACTTTTAATTTACGTACATATATAATATGTGTGTGTTGATGTGTTCTTTGTTTATTATTTTGGATTAAAACTTGACTCAATTTGAATTAATTTATTTCAATATCAGTGTGTAATTTAATTAATATATATTTTTAATAAAGTTTACAAATCTGATATTTATATATATATTTTAACTTATTATATAATTATTTAACTTAATAGGTCCTTACACATATTAAAATATATTTTTTTGGAAAAATCTGTTCATTCCATCTACAAAAAAATAAAAACCAAATTATTTTAATGTTTCAATATTTTAGGAAACTGGATAATTATTTAATTAAGATTTTGTGGAATTTTTTTTAAAAATTTTATTGGAAAAAAACTGTTAACTTTATCTATAAAAAAATAAAGCCAAAGTATTTTGATATTTCATTCGTTTTGAAAACTGAATTTTTATCCAATATGCATATAATTTACCAATTTTGACCAATTTTGATAAGTCAAATATAATTCAATATAATCAATCCTCTAAAAAGTCAAAATTGTTATAATGGTTGACCAAACTAAATGTTAAAAGAAAGTCACGCGGAAAGTACTTTAGAGGATTTCATAGCTCATATATTGGCAAAACGTGATAATTTCACTTTCTCAATAAATTTCAATCACTTTATAAAAGCAACCTAAAAACATATATATATATACACGATGCATCTTAGACCCAAAATATCATATAATATATAGTTACTTACGAGCGTACGTGCGATGAAGCACAAATTACTAATTTGCATCTTGTTACTGATTGCCATTTGCTGCTTGCAAGCTGCAACGGCATTCGAGAAGAAAAAATTTTGTGCGTTCGTGGCAGAATACACCATTCATATAGTGAATTTGCTTCCCGCAGATACTGCACCATTGAGAGCCCATTGCGCTTCTAAAAATAAGTTGATATGGAACGACACGATATCTACGTATCAAGATGTGCAATGGCATTTTTGCGATTCCCTCTTCGACAATATTCTCTACTTCTGCCATTTCTTCTGGGGAATGAATGATGCGGCGTTCGATGTTTTTACGTCCAAAATGGGAGAGCTTTCATGTCCCGGTAAACATGCTATTGGGAAGTACGATATAAAGGATGTATCTTTCTGGAGTTTATCCTCCCTCAAATTTACACTCTTATGCATCATTGGACTCATCATCATCGCCTACGTCACACCAAATAGCTTGCATCATATATGTCATGTAAAGTGAAGTTATATATACTTCCTCAGACTTCAAACTTTAAGGTAAATTGTATGGTTATGTTATGATAATAAATCGACCATTACCTTTAATTTAAACAAAACTACCATTAAATTAAATAATTAAAAAAAACAATTCGACGAAAGAAACAACTCTAAATTGTATTAAAATAAGTCATCTTCCAAATGATGACATGCATGATGGTCTACAACATCATAATCTACCAATAGATGGTTTTCGCCATCATATGTAGATTTCTTGTATGTATACATTTGTGGAGAAATTGTTTTGTTGGTCTTTTATGTTTGATATTTTGTGATTTTAATCTTTCATATTTTCAGATTTCAGTTTTAATCCGTTATTTTGTTTTTTGTTGTTACAATTTTAGTTTTTTTTTTCTGATGTGACGCTGATGTGATAACAATGCAAGTGTTGACGTGAATAGTGTCACGTAATATTTTTGGAAGAACAATGACTAAGATTGTCAAAAAAATCGAAACATACAAGACTAAAAATTAAAATGCAAAAACATAAAAGAATTGAAATTACAGAGTGATAAACATGCAAGATCAAAATTGTAATTTTTCAATACATTTGTACGTGGACGAGTTCAAAAAATTATCTGTAGTTTGCAACTTTACCAACAAAAATGTCAAATTTTGTGTATTGAAGTCTTACTAGGCTCGTGGGCCTTTTTTCAGCCCAACAGTTTGTGATAATTATTATGGGCAGTGGCGAGACTACTTTAAATTTATGTTCGAGAATCGAGACAATAAATTACACAAAATTCGACTATGATATTTTTTTTATAAACGAACCTAATAATTTATTTGATATATATGTATCATACAGTTCATATATATAATCATTTTGTTATTAAATTATTATATCGGCGTTTTAATCAACGGGTTATATCTACAATCCAAATCCATTTTTCGAATGGTATTTACATAAAAAAATATGTTGTATATGACGTGATGTAACGGGGTGGTTTGGCTGTCAAATTCGAGGAAAATTGAAGAAAAAAGTTAGGATAAGACAAGACTTTTTTTGTATTTGAGCAACCACACGAGCATCAAATCGGAATCTAATCTTCCTTAGTATTATCATTAGACTTCTTTGAGTACTCAAAATCAAGTACTTTGTTCGAGAATTAGAGCTAAACAACGTTGTATAAATAATACCTCTTGCTTACACTCGGGAAAAAAAAATGCCTCTTGCTGAACATTAATCTCCAATATTTTAATCATTTTAAAACCACTTATGCCCACTTTGAATACATATAAAAATGAAGAGGGTTCCTAAAAAAACAGTAAAGAAAAGAAAAGAAGAGGTGAGAAGAAAAACACTTTATTAGTCTTGAGATAATAATCATCTTTTAAAAGAACGTTCTAAATATAGTGTTTGAACTGTTATACCGTTTAAAATATTTAAAATTGTATCATTGTTAATTTCTCTTTTTACAAATCGAAATGTTCTCAACTTAGTACATGCAAACATAATAATTCTTTTAAAAAAAACATATGCTACATGACAGTCATCTTCTATATATATCGATCGAAACATAATCTTGAACAACTAATTAATTATATATGGTTTATATAGATGTATATATATATATATATATATATATATATATATATACCAATAAATTAATTTTAATATTTATTTTTTACTATCGTGATGATCATGTTATGCAAAGGCATATATGAGGCGTGCCCACAGCTACGTACACTTTATCCACTCGATAGAAAAGACAAGAGCTCAAGTTAAGTATGGATATAGTAATTAAACAAATCAGCAATAATTGGAAGATTTTATAAATTAATCACAAATTATGAGGGAGCATGTGCTTGCTAGCTGTATATTGCATATTTAATTTTACTAAATTTCGTAAAATATATAATCTTAGTGGAAGAAGTTTCTATAATGATAAAATCATATAATAAAGTTGATATTGTTTTTAATGACATTGGAGCATGTCTCACTCAAGGGGGCAAAGCCACTCTGGCCTTTCAATTAATTGCCTCCATATGTTCATTCCTTCATATATCCAGGCAAAAACTCCTATAAAACGGTCTCAAAGATCATTTTTTTGAGACGAGTCTTTTATATGGATTATTCGTTAAAAAGTATTACATTTTATGCCAAAATTATTACTTATCATTATAAATATGGGTAGGATTAATCCGTCTCACAGATAAGACCGTCTCACAGAAGTGTTTCTCATATATCCATCACAATTCACAAACAATTGTTTAAGTTAGAGTCTTATTAATGGAAAGAAATACGTTATGATATTCCTTCCCTTTTCATTTATTTAGGTTAATCTTCCCACAAATTAAGAAATTTATTGAAAAAATAATTTTAAGAAAACAAAAATCCAATTTCATTCTTACTAAATGAAAATTTTAATAAGATAAAAAATGTACAAGTAGTTAATATATTTAAGGAGAAATTGCATATATCACCCCTGTGAAATCGCGTGTGTGTAGTTAGAAGCCCCTTATGATTCTAAATCTGTAGCATATACCCCCTTCTGGCTAAAAAAATAACTAAAATGCCCTTAATGTTATAATAAAATTTAATATTAAAATATATTTCGTGTATGACAAATATAATGATAAAAATAATTATATATAATTTTTATAGTTATTTAAAATAAATTTTATTATTTTAATCAATTAAATATAGAATTATAAAACAAAATTAATTTAATTATTTATTTAAGTAAGGGTATTTTTGTCAATTTTTAACTGTAAAGGGTGTGTATGCTACAAATTTTGAATCACATGGGGTTATTAGCTTAAAAAAATTTCATAGGAAGTTATTAGCAAACTCGAGATTTCAGAGGGTGATACATGCAATTTCACCTATATTTAATGATGACAGTATATAAATAACAAAAAAATTAAAATAGATAAAAATTATGAATACTAAACACGGAACATAAACTATGTATTTGAAATGGATGAAAAATTAAACAAGGTCTTCAAAAACTTTTTTTTTTATTTGAGTCTGGAAATTGGATCGATAATTATAATATTATTCACAAAATTAACATAAAAAATTGTGATGTCTCTAGGCCGTATAATCATAATAAATGTGTTGGGATTCAAATACTTGTGTCGGAGTTTCGATTAGCTATTTAGAACATCATAAAAGTACACGTAAAATTTGTTGAAAATTTAATTGTTTTAAAGACAAGACAAAGGCATGCTCACATGAATCTAAAGATCTTCCATATTGTGTCGCCGACGATAGGTGTAAGAGGACAATCATCAGAACATGCAATGAAGAATTATTTAATTAGGAGGTTTTGATTAATGATAATGGGGTACTCATGACATGTAATTAATTATAGCCTAATTGATATACTTCACATTGCACCTCTAAAATATTATACATCGGGTTTTCAAAAATAATTCGTGGGATAAGTTTTTTTGATCAAGCATCTTTATGGTTAGCGTTAAATTTAGTTTATGTAATATTGACGGATAAAAGATAGGGGTGGGTTTTTTGTATACCGTATTAAAAATATCGGCACGAAAAAAATTCATACCGATACGATATCGATACTGAAATTCCGAAATTTTGATATAGAAAAAATCCATATTGATATCGTATAGATACCGAAAAAAAATTCGATCCGTATGCTGAAAAAATGTTTGTATATAGAAAAAATTTCGATATAATATCTTGGAAATTCGGTATTTTGGTTCGATATGACAGCCCTCGTAAAACCACTTAATAATTATGACGCTTCTTATCACTTGTGAGCTATATATCTATACTAATTACTATTAATAAAAGAAAATAAAAGTTAACTTTTAATAGTTCAAAAATGTCTTCTTTTTTTTAAAAAAAAAACTTTGATTTTATAACGTTTTTTTTTAAAAAAAAGAAACGTTTAAACTTTAATTTATTTTTTTTCCGACCATGTGAATTCATTTTATTGGGTCGTGATTTATAAATCATTCGACTTCATACAATATTCATAATTTTTTATTAAAAAATATTGTTCATCTTTTATATTTTGTGTATACATATTATATTAGCAGTATATATAAAAGGTCTCACCCAATAATCATTGGTGCGAATAAAAAATATTCGACGGACCCAGCACGTAGCATGTGTACATATTTAAACAATGAAAAGCCAATAATATTAATTGTTCCACACTAATTTTTGTCAAAAAATGATATAATCAATGTTTAAAATAATAATTGTGTAATTTGTTATTTGACGAGCGAGGGATTTTATACAATAAAGTTTTTAATATCTTATCATTTGTTTGGTTGGTTGAGGAACGTCAAACCTTCTTTGTTCCAACTTTGTGCAACAATAAAATATCGTTTCACCACTAATAATAATAATAAATAATAAATAAAATATATAAGTTATTTTGGTGAAACAAAATTAGCCTTCCGAGACATGATAAGGAGACAATATGTGACTGGCACGTTTCTTTTTTTGTTCATTTATTTTCCGTCGGCATATTATTTATATTTCTCAAAGCGAAAAAATACAAAGAGGTGGTGTATATATTTTGGTTGGTTGCTTTGCAAATTCAAGGTGTCACTAATTTCGAATTAATTGAAATTTGACCTTATATTATTTTAGTTACATAATACATAAAGATATATCTAGGTGGTAACTTCCTGTCAAATATTTTAAATCATATCATGTACTCTTGATATGATGATGGTTATTATTTTTAAAAAATAGAGAAAAATAAGAAGTTGATACAAATGTAAAAATTTGCACACGAGAACATAGCCTCACGTTTTTTAATACTTAGCTAATTAGCTTACATTAGTAAAACCAAGAGAAAATGCAACCTAAATATTAGACTATTTATTTTGAAAAACTGGAAAAAGAAATGCAATTTATAGCAACGGAGAAGTATTTGTATTGGCAAAAATACTCTTAAATCATCTGTCATCTATAAAATTAACATATAAACAATTTAAATTCAAACTCAACTCGAACGAAGAATGAACTACTCAAAAAAAAAAATAACTCGAGTTCGATCAAATCAAACTTTAATCAAGTTTCAATCGAGCTATTTACAAATAGCTCGAATCGCTTTCATCTATGACTCAAATACTCATAACAGAGTAACCATCACAAACTTTGTTAAATTTAACAAAATTATTCAATGAAGCGAAATAACACGAGAAGCTAGAGGTATAAATTAACCGAATCGAGCCGAATAATATTAAAAAAAATCAAGGTTCGAGTTCGACTTGAATTAAGTATATTCGAGTCCAAACTCGATTCGAAACTCAAAAATTTCAAATATTTTGGCTCGAGTTCAGCTCGAAATATTCGAATCTATTTGAACTATTGCTCGGATATTAAGGTTCCAAAACTTCATTCAAATGATTGAAATGTTCGAAAAAAATCCGAAAGATATATATATATATATATATTTATTATATTATTATATTATATTAATAAAATATTAAAACTCTATAGTCGAGAAAAAAGTTTGGATTTGGCTCGAATTTCTTAAATTGGAATACAAATTAAAAAGTTTAGAAAGTGGTTCTATTCATTTAAGTCCCAAGAAACTGCGGGTAAAATAAAGAAATGAAAATGGTTACCTCGGCAAACGAAAACGAGAGGGGGGGAAAAAGGCATGTGTGCAGCGAATGCAATAAATATATGAATAATGAATGAATGAACCAACCAAAAGAACCAAAGGAGCGAGCGAGCGAGCGAGCCACACATAGATAGCGTGCGTTGCGTTGTCGTTTCCCTTCCTTCCACTATTAATTCATTCATTCCCCCATTCTTTTTCTCACGTTATATATATCATTGATTCCCATACCCACCTCTCCATCCATTCTCTGTACTTAGTTCATCAAGGTACCTACTGTACATGATCTTTTTCTGTTCGATCAATTGCGTCATCTGGGTTTTCTTTATTTTCGATCGCTGAATTGGGTTTGTTTTGTTTTGTTTTGTTTTTTTTGCAGTTGATTCGGAGTTGACTTTGTTTGGAGGAGGGCATCGAGTATTGTTAAAAAAACACACAAAAAAAAAAAAAAGGAGGAGGAGGAATCTGTTATATATGGCGGAGGAGGAGGAGACAGGATCGGTATCGAGTCTCAATACAACAAACTCCATTAATCTCCCTCGTAAGAAAGGAAAGAAATTAGCAGTTGGGATTTCCAGGGAATCGTCTCGGGCCAGGTGGAGAACCGAAACCCAGCACCGGATCTACTCCTCCAACCTCATCGACGCCCTGCGCACCCTCCGCCGTCCCGATTCCTCCGCCGTCCGACACGCGGCGGACAAGGTGCTCGCCGTCTCCGCCAAGGGCAGGACCCGATGGAGCCGCGCCATGCTTACCGGACGGCTCAGCTTCAGGCTCTCGCAAATCAACCGGAGGCATAAGAGGGCGGCTAAACCGGTCGCCGCGTCGAAGAAACCGGCGGCTCGTAGGAATCTTCCGCCGCTGCAGAGGAAAGTGAAGGTTTTGAGCCGGCTGGTCCCCGGCTGCCGGAAGCTGTCGCTGCCGAACCTTCTAGAAGAGACCACGGACTATATAGCGGCCTTGGAAATGCAAGTCAAAGCCATGGCTCTCATAACCGGCCTGCTGAACGGCGACGTTTTAGGGACGTCTTCTCGGTTCGACTCGGTCTATACTTAATATTTTATTAAGATTGTCTTTTATTTTTCTACGGTATAATGTTTTTTTAAAACTTTTTTTATTGTCCTATTATTTTTTTTTGTAATCTACCATGTTAATAATCGAGGAAGATTAATATAATTTGTATTATATTGTGTAGATTTGATTGATTCAGGTTTTACTTCCCACAAACTAAAATTTAATTAACTTCTTTTATGTATTTATTCGACCATATCCATATGACATTACACAAGATACTCGTGCGTGTTTTTTTCCTGTGGCTCAATATATTTCTAACATATGAAAAATGATATAGACTCTTTAGTCATTGGATCAACTTTCGAATAATAATCGAAGTGTAGAGTCGAACTAATCGAAGTCATATAATAGCTTAGTTCCCGATTAAAATCCATATAAATCATGGTTTGTCCCAAGTGATGGATTAATTTTGAAATAATGAGATTTGTACCTCAATTTGGGTATATATAATAATGAGATTTGTACCTCAATTTGGGTAATATATATATATATATATATATATATATATATATATATAAATGATATGGTGAGCATCACCGTGAGCAATCACCGTGAGCATCCATGAGAGCACTTACTGACATGTCACTCACCTATTAGATGTGCATGATGTCACGTCAGTAGGTGCTCACGGTGGTTGCTCACCATATCATTTCTCATTCTATATATATATATATATATATATATATATATATATATATATATTCACAAGCTATCAGTCAGCCGGTTAATGAGTTTCTACACTAAGGGTAGTACTTAAATCATGCATCCAATGATTCATATCTCTACACATGGACATAATTAATGATATATTATTGACGTGACAAATCATGATACATTATATTAATAATTAGGGTAATACTCATAAGGTAGGTTGAACTCTACCCAGCTAGTCATATATACTACTTACAAGTTACAATG
The DNA here is from genome assembly GCF_033568475.1 of Henckelia pumila. Taxonomy (NCBI): domain Eukaryota; kingdom Viridiplantae; phylum Streptophyta; class Magnoliopsida; order Lamiales; family Gesneriaceae; genus Henckelia; species Henckelia pumila. Next base: position 148,510 of record NW_027331861.1, on the reverse strand, counting down.
ATGTTCTAATATAGTATTGACTTAGTTAAATTAAACTTGGATGATATATATAATGTAACTTGAAACTTGGATGATATATACAATGTAAATTTTGAAATCCACATTAATTAATTCAACGCCTTTTAGTATAGAGACTGACCACGAGATATTTTATGTTTGAATTCTCAAACTGATCCGTCTAAGAATGACAATGAGACAGAGTAATTGTATTGAAACGAACTGACCTCGTTTCTAATCTAAATTTGGGTGCTAGATTAGATATACTACTATAATCTGTCAAAGCGATAGCTTTTGAAATTTATCGTGAGAAGGCTTGGGGCAAATCTATTGTAAAACAGATAATGTAAATGCAAAACTACTTATGAAATATAACAGAGTTAATTTTACGAGAATGTTTATTCGTGAAACGGGTCAATTTGTCACAATAAAAAAATAATAATTTTCATTTGTGATCCAAATATAATATTCATCTAAAAAAATTGATCCGTAAAACCATCTCACCTTCGCATCATTTTTTTTTTTGGAATATAAAATTATCATTTTGTTATTTCCTTTTTGGTTGGGAGATGTTAATTTTACGTTTGAGTTGGAACAATCGCATTTAATGGAGTGGGGGCAAGCTTTAACATCACTCGTGTACTCAATCCATGTGTAGTGGCTGGAGACTGAGGTGCATGATGGTGATAACTTGGCTTTGTTATTTGTTTATTTATTTTATTGTGGTCTAAATATATTTTGTCTTCATAATCACTTTTAAAGCATCCATCATTGTCATTCTCGTCATGTGCCTACAAATTTTGGTATCCCACCCTTACTTAACTCTTAATAAAATCATGCCGGATTTTGGCACATCCTAAGTCATTCACATCCATTACCACAAATAGTTTGTTTGGTTTCATATGAACAATATTGCGTTTTCTCGATGTATCTTGTACATCTTTGCATCCGAATAATTCATTTGATTAATGGGTTTTCTACGCTTTCCAAACTCACTCGGGTATTTTCAACTTCTAAACAACGCGTATACAAGTGATAATTAAGAACCACTATGGCTAGCCGTGGAGAGGTGTGGTCAAATGCTTCGTATTATATCTCACGTAACGATCGAGGCGTCTCACTCGACCCATCTCGCTCTGGACCTCCGATCCCTCGAGTTTGTTCTCGAATACGCATGATTGCCAAGATGGGGGGTGAATATGGCCAAAGCCCTCAACTTTGAAAGTAGGCAAAATCCGCCAAAAGAACAGCCTAATGGATAGCAACCGCTGGTCATGTGCTACATATTCAGGACTACCCCACACACTAAGGGAGCACATGTGGTATGGTGCCAAAATATTCAAACATTTTGCTTTAATAATATCTCTCTCCATATTACTATATATATTATATAACAAGTAAATCTAAACATTCTTTACCTATTCAATAGCATTTTATTGTTTTGGCCTTTTCGGCAAAGGTTATTAACGACGGATCGACTTGGTTTATCATCGGGGCTTACCCTCTACGTCAATTTATTAGGTTATGTAACGTATTATTTGTCGGATTATAAACGGTAGCTCGAATCAATATCCGAAATAATCCATTCCATATTAAACTCGAACACAACTAGGTTTTTTTTATTTTTTATTTTTTATCTTTCCACAAGAAATTTCTTCTTTCTTTCTTAAATAATTTTCTAAACAAAATCAAAGCCCTCAATAGTTAATTTTTGGATCCTTTAGAATTCATGTCTTTTTCGAAACCTCCATATAACCCACGTGTTAAGAAAGAATTGGTGGGCCTCTCTTAATACGAAGGAAGTGGGACTATTTGAAAAACAAGAGCCCAAAGTTTTTTTTTAAAAAAAATAAATAAATAGAGTTTCCCCATGGTTTGTGTGTAGGGCGATGAGGCCACGTTTTATATTTTGCAGCTTATGACACCCAAAATATAAAAAACACACACACACACACACAAAATCATAGAAACACACAAAAGCAAATCTCATCTTCACTCATTGTCTTCTTCATCTTTTGCCAATTATTGCAATTCTTAGACCATTTTGTGGCCCTTCATAATTAATGTCTACAACTAACGACAAAATTTATGGATTTTTAAATTTACCCTCTTACATTATTTGATTTGTTTGTTCTATAAGAAATAATTTGATTTTTTCCTTGCATGAGTTTACTGTTAAGATGCATTTGGATAGAAATATTTGGTCTGAAAAAAGAATTTAGGGATGCATTTTTTAAATGACACGCATAATATATGGATTTGAAACCCATTAGAATCCTCGTTCAATAGAATTATGATGTGGACTATCTAGGGCTGATGAAAAATAACGAAATGCCGTCATATGCATATATCGTATCGAAAAAAAATCTTATACCTTGAAAATTTCGGTATAAAATTTGAAAATTATTTGTATTTTTTTATACCGAAATACGGAAAAAAATATTATAATAAAACATATTTTAATTATATACAAGAAAAAATTATAATAAAATATATTTTAATTATAGAGTTTTTTTTTAAAAAAAATGTCGGTATATACGGTATCATATCGATACCGTACCGAATTTTGGTGTACCGAAATTTTTTGATAAGAACAATATGGATTTATGTTATACCGAAATTTCGGTATATCGACATTTCGATAGACCGAAAATGTCAGTACAGTATCAATTTTGATTTTTTTCGATAACGAAATTTTCGGTACGGTAAAATGAATGAATTTGAAATCCATTATCTCAAATCTATCAATCTAACGACAACTTTAATTTATCTTTAATAAAATTAATTGAATATATGTTGTGGGAAGTGTGTGTATATATTATATTATATTATATTTTATATTATATTATATTTTATATTATATATATTATATTATATTATAAATATATGCTTTTAACTATCTCGAACTCTAGAGTTATCCCATTTTCAGGGATTTGTGGAGCCATTATAGGGCAAAAAGACCATGTCTTACATAATATATCCTAGGGACATGAGTTAAATGGGTTTCCAACTCTAGAATTATCTCAGTTTTAGGAAAATGTGATGCCGTCACGGTAAAAAGGCCGCGGCTTACATAATGTACATCAAAGAGATATAGTTTCTTGCTTTTAAATAGCTAGAAAGCTAGATGCGATCCAACTTATTATTCTTTCATATGTTTATATATGTAACAAAAATATTTATTATTTTATTTTTTAAAATGTAATCTACGTTGGCACAAATCAAAATTAAAGGCCTAATGAGTTGAGATTCGGGTTAAATTTTCCCAATCCGTACAAGGGTTTTTTGTACTAATTGGACCGGTCTAGTATCGAATTATCAAGTCTAGTATGTCCACGCTCCTAAATCCTATTCCTAATGTTATGTTTGTCGAAGCTTATAGTACTAGTGGATACATATAACTATTGCATGCACATAATATATTATCTCTTCATCATAATGTTAATTCTTGGGAAAGTCAAATTCATTGTGAATTGATAGATAAAATAAATTTAGTCTTTTGATTTTTGAAACCACATCTCCAATGTTGGAGGAGTTTTTATGCCAATTGGAGGTGATACCATTATTTTGCAATCCAAACTTGTTTTTAGCCGGGTTTAGCCACTAAATTGTGCCACACATATTATGTAATGAAACATGAGGGAAAAAAATACCATGGTTATGCTGGTCTAGATGGGGTAATAGAAAACAGTAATATGAGAATATAAATATGAAAAATGTTAATCGATGAGTTATTTTACCAATCAATGTAAATTGGTGTATTTTTATGACTTTCCTTCGACCATTCTCAACACTTATAGTATATATGTAATCAGAGCTAAGATCACATATTCGATTCATATATAAACTTTGTGTGATTTCTTAAATCACAACAAAGATCCAAAAAATATGCGGCTAGAGTTCTCAAAACAGATAAAAAAATCATGCATAACAAATAGATTAGGTCATGAAACGAACTCATAGATCGACCCGGTCCATACCTGAAGTAAAAATGATATTTTTTGACATAATACTTGCTAATTTTTTCATGTGTCGAATCAGATAAGAAACTCATTTTTATAAAATTAAATAGTGAGACAATCACATAGACATTTTTGTATAACGGATACTAGAAATATAATTGGAGTGGCAAACGTATATACTAGCTAGCTAGCCAACCCTGGTAGCCCCACTCTCCAATTCCAACGCGAAGTGTTTGCTGTTTTGAAAAAGAGAGATGCATTCACAATTGCAATCGCATTGAATGGGAAAATGTACAATAAAAAGATGTGCCTACGTACACACATGAAATGGGGCCGAGCACACAACAAATCTCCGGTGTAGCCCACGAGATAACACGTGCGTTTCCTTAATATATATATTTTTTGAACCAATCTTTTTACCACCTTTGCCTCTTGTCTGGATTTGAGAGATCTATCCTCAATTCAATGTTGTAATGGTGTTCAATCGAGGACCACTTCTAGTATATATTGTCGGTAGGATTTTCTTCATCAATATATAATATACACCATATATTTTATACACGTATAATATTATATATTTGACACGGTTTTAAAACGGGATTTCTGCGTTGACCATTCGTATATTCAATGTATTTAGCAACTGTCCCTTATCTGATCTCTTGCACGAGGTCATCGATTTTGTCTATGTTGTCCCATTCGAGCAGTGCCCGAATGTGGATTTAAAGGTATTTTTTTTTTTATTTTAAGATGTACATGAACATCTCAAATACAAAAAAAACAAGAGTCGTTGGATACATCATATGAAAAGTGTCTTCGTGCTAGCATAGACAGACTTGAGGTGATCATACATGCATCGTATATATGTAACTTGGGATTGGAAATATATGTTATTTACGCATTTCTTGTTTGATTATGTCTTTTGTGAAGCGGTGATCAGTGTCGGATGCGCATCTCATAAAAAAAAGTTACCAATGAAACGGTCTAATAGGAGTTTTTACGATCTTATTTTAATGCACTCTCTAATTAAATGTTGGTTTTAATAAATATATGTTGGTGCGCCGAGATTTGATAAATTATCTAACCGAATAAGGGTGTATAATTGTATTGAGATGGGAGTCGATTAAAGAAAGAGAGATTTGGTCCCCGGACAGCCTATTTCGAATTTTTGGGATTTAATTTAATGGCTTTAATTAATCTTGTTTTCTCGAAAAAAAAAAAAAAAAAACCCCACCAAGGTGGGAACATAATACATATTACTCCTATTCTCCAACAATTACACATGCATCCATGTGACTTTCAATTAAATCTCCCAACTTTTACTTCTTAGACCACCAAGAAAACTCGTGTACCCATCTTGTCATTTTCAGTTTTAATGGATTCTAACATTATGTGTTTGTTGATTTGTTTGTGTGTGTGTATATATATATATATATATTGATGGGTTATCGCCCGAAAAATATTTACTGGGTCCAAGCAAGATTAGGGTCACGGAGTTAGCTTGGTGGACTTATTCGACGCTAATCCGATCACTCAAATCTCCATGAATTACAATATCTTTTCAATCAAGTAATATCAAATTTTACTACAACATGTGTGTGCGCATGACGTGTGTATATATATATATATATTTTTTTTGATGTTATGGACAACTATGTATGGGCAACAAATGGGCAACCAGCCCATGTGGCTGCCACATCACCTTTATTTTTTAAAAATAAATAGAACAATTAAAGTTTCTTTCTTATAGCCAATTTTTCTTTATTTTTTAACCTTACTTCTGTAATCGTCATCTCTTCCAAGAATCCAAATTCTTCAACCGCCGAACGCAGCCATCTGTATGTTGTAACTTTGTCACTTCTTTTTTTATTTTTTTTATACTATTTTGATTTAATTTGCTGTTTTTTTTCTCTTCTATTTAACTTCATAGTTTTCTCCATTAACAATCACAATAAATTTTTTCACATACATATTTTGTGTGCAACATATAGATTTATATTTACATGCCAATTAGAATCACGTAAGTTAGATTTATAATTATCAAATATACTTGTAATTTTCATTCATCATGTATTTGGATTCGTCCGCAAAAGAATTCTGAACCAGAAATAACATAATAATATCTGGACTAGATTTTGTTTGGCCAAAAGTGCACAATCATTTTCTTCTCCTTTTGGAAGCCTCTCGCGATTCCACTTCGCCCATGTTTTTTTTGTTTCTTGGCATATTCTGCAATTTTAAGAGAAATTAGTAAGACATAATTTCCAGCATGAGCCATTATAATTCACGAAAGAGCATTAGACGAAGTCACAGAAAATTTTTATCAACTACTCATTAGAAACGTTGTCAGAAATAGACAATATGTGAAAAAGGAGTATTCGAACCCCAAAAAAAATGGTGTCCCATTTCGTCCGCAAAAGAATTCTGAACCAGAAATAACATAATAATATCTGGACTAGATTTTGTTTGGCCAAAAGTGCAAATTCTTTTTATTCTCTCTTTGGAAGCCTCTGGCGATTCCACTTCGCTCATGTTTTTTTGTTTCTTGGCATATTCTGTCATTTTAAGAGAAAATTAGTAAGACATAATTTCCAGCAAGAGCCAAAATAATTCAAGATCGAGCATTAGACGAAGTAATTGAAAAAATTTCTCAACTACACATTAGAAACATTGTCAGAAATAAACAATATGTGAAAAAGGAGTATTCGAACTTCCAAAAAAATGGTGTCTCATTTCGTCCGCAAAAGAATTCTGAAGCAGAAATAACATAATAATATCTGGACTAGATTTTGTTTGGCCAAAAGTGCACAATCCTTTTCTTCTCCCTTTGGAAGCCTCTGGCGATTCCACTTCGCCCATGTTTTTTTGTTTGTTGGCATATTCTGTCATTTTAAGAGAAAATTAGTAAGACATAATTTTCAGCAGGAGCCAGAATAATTCACGATCGAGCATTAGACGAAGTAACATAAAAATTTTCTCAACTACTCATTAGAAACGTTGCCAGAAATAGACAATATGTGAAAAAGAAGTATTCGAACCCCAAAAAAATGGTGTCCCATTTCGTCCGCAAAAGAATTCTGAAGCAGAAATAACATAATAATATCTAGACTAGATTTTTTTTGGCCAAAAGTGCACAATCCTTTTCTTCTCCCTTTGGAAGCCTCTGACGATTCCACTTCGCCCATGTTTTTTTGTTTCTTGGCATATTCTGTCATTTTAAGAGAAAATTAGTAAGACATAATTTCCAGCAGGAGCGAGAATAATTCATGATCGAGCATTAGACGAAGTCACAGAAAAATTTTCTCAACTACTCATTAGAAACGTTGTCAGAAATAGACAATATATGAAAAAGGAGTATTCGAACCCCCAATAAATTGGTGTCCCATTTCGTCCGCAAAAGAATTCTGAAGCTGAAATAACATAATAATATCTGGAATAGATTTTGTTTGGCCAAAAGTGCACAATCCTTTTATTCTCTCTTTGGAAGCCTCTGGCGATTTCACTTCGCCCTTGTTTTTTTGTTTGTTGGCATGTTCTGTCATTTTAAGAGAAAATTAGTAAGACATAATTTCCAGCAGGAGCCAGAATAATTCACGATCGAGCATTAGACGAAGTCACAGAAAAATTTTCTCAACTACTCATTAGAAACGTTGTCAGAAATAGACAATATGTGAAAAAGGAGTATTCGAACCCCCAAAAAAAATGGTGTCCCATTTCGTCCGCAAAAGAATTCTGAAGCAGAAATAACATAATAATATCTAGACCAGATTTTGTTTGGCCAAAAATGCACAATCCTTTTCTTCTCCCTTTGGAAGTCTCTGGCGATTCCACTTCGCCCATATTCTTATTTTTTGTTGGCATATTCTGTCATTTTAAGAGAAAATTAGTAAGACATAATGTAACACCCTCAAACAATGAGGACATTACTCCTCTAATATGACCTTAATATAAACGCGGAAAAGAGCATTTTTTAAAGATGCATGCATACATCAAACCTTACTTAAAACATTTCGAATAGTTTACAAACCAAGTCACAATAATTCCAAATATAAAAATTTGTTTTCTTCACTCAAACATAATAATATTCAGTTTCCTTAAATTCAACACAAACACACTCATGCATCTTTCGCCGGCTCGACTCTTGGCTCCTTCTCATGTCCGATATCAAACTCATCGAAGTATCCATAGTTGTCATCCTCATTACCTGCACCATTCAAGCATAGTGAGTCTAAAGACTCAGCAAGAATATGCAACACAAATCATGAGTTTTAAAATTTCTTTTGAATATAATATGACGTAATATAAACATGAAGATAAACATAAACTCATTCTTAATTGATGAATTATGTGAAATTTGTGGCAACCGTCTGATAGTCCTGATCTCATCATTCATGTTGATCAACAAGTAATTGGAAAGGCCCCTTCGGAGCTTATCCCGAAGTGTCAGTCCCGTGTCTTTCCATAGCTTAACTCATAATTGGAAAGACCCCTCCGGAGCTTATCCCGAAGTGTCAGTCCCGTTGATTTGGAAAGGTTCCTCCGGCGCCCATCCTGAAGTACCAATCCCGTATTTGCCACCACAAAAACACATAAGACATCAAATTCCTTTATGCTTCATCATACATCATTCATCACATCATTCCATTATCTTTTCATTGTGTTATCATAACATGTCATTCATTGTGAAACATAATTGAAACATCATAATTTCAGTCATAACTATAACTTCATGAACATAAAACTTTACTCAATAAATTTATACAGGTCATAGATGATTAAAAATCATACTTTCATACTGAACATAGGTTTCATGAATGAAACTTAAACATGTACATGCATCACATAACGTAATCGGTCCACATAAGTCGTTCTCTCCGTTCTTGACCTTTAAACTTGAAATTTTTGCATAGGAACTCTTAAAAATATTTTATAAGTCTTAAAAGATCATAACCATGAAATTAGGACCCTAAAATAACATAAAAAAACTTGAATTTCGAAGGCCCGGCGCGGCCGCTCCACTTCTCGGCGCGGGCGCGCATGACCTGTGAAAATGGGTCTTCTTGCTCGCTCTGAAACTCTATTTTTCAGTCAGAATTTGAAAAAGTGGTAAACATAAAAGTTGTAGCTCTTGATCTTGAATTTCTAATGCCGAAAACCTCACTTCAATTGAAGTTTTCAGAAAAAGTTATGCTCATTCTCCCGAGATATGTCACTACCGAAAATTCAAACCACTTGACACACTTCGGGGCAATTTTGGCCAATTTTCCAAAATGATTTTGTAAAAACAAAAAACATGAAAGTTTTAGATAAATGAGGTATCTTTCAAATAAAATTGGCCTCATATCATTTGGATTAGTAAACTAGTCTTAATCATCAAAATGGTAACAAGTGCCTCTAATCTGGTGCTACCGAACACATGTCTCATTTCAAAGTTTTTACTTAAAAGTTAACTCCAATACTTCTAAATCATAAAAATCATATTTTTCACACTACAATACTTGAAATAACCTTCATCAAAACTACAATAACTCTTCAAAACTTAAAAGAAATATGAGACTCTTGAATCAAACTCAAGAACTTGACAAGAACAACTACGCTTCACGATATCGTAAAATCATAACTTCATGCTCTTGAAATTCATGAAAATCATGCATACATATCTCAACATACATAAATTCATATCAAAATATATAATATCTTGAATGGGTTTCAAAATATTTTAAATTTGTACTTGCCTTGAAATGAAGACGGAGTTGATTCGGATTCTTGGCAACGAGCTAACCAGACCAAGAACGAAATTTGGAATTTTGGCTTGTGACTATCTTGAAGAATCGTGAAGGTTCAATAAAGAAACAAGAAGAGAAGATGATAGAATGAAGAGAAGGGGGAAGGAATCAGTAGAGGATAGTGAAGAAGTGAGAGTCAAGGGACAAGGGAACATGGGAAGTAATGGGGTGGGGAAGCGGGTAGATAGATATGATAATGATCATTAAATATGTAATGTGTGTTCATCTCTAAATTGTAGTTAGTCACCCGTCCCGACTCGCCTGATAAAAGTACTATCCCCCGACTCATACATAATAAGCATATCAATATTATACTTAAAACTCTCATAAAAATATACTATATCACATCGTTCATTGGTTAGCCTCGTTCCGTGAGTCCAGAATCAAACTCAACCTGAAACCTTAAACTTACTCAAAATTGTTAAAATAAAATATATGTAGACATGAAATCATATTAATAATTCATAACTTAGAAATAATTTAAACTCACAACATCACAAAAATCATCTTAAAATCATCATGAGCGATTTAGTGGATTTTTGGACCTTACACATAATTTCCAACAGGAGCCAGAATAATTCACGATCAAGCATTAGACGAAGTAACAGAAAAATTTTCTCAACTACTCATTAGAAACGTTGTCAGAAATAGACAATATGTGAAAAAGAAGTATTCGAAAAAAATGGTGTCCCATTTCGTCCGCAAAATAATTCTGAAGCAGAAATAACATAATAATATCTGGACTAGATTTTGTTTGGCCAAAAGTGCACAATCCTTTTCTTCTCCCTTTGGAAGCCTCTGGCGATTCCACTTCATCCATGTTTTTTTGTTTCTTGGCATATTCTGTCATTTTAAGAGAAAATTAGTAAGACATAATTTCCAGCAGGAGCCAGAATAGTTCATGATCGAGAATTAGACGAAGTCACAGAAAAATTTTCTCAACTACTCATTAGAAACGTTGTCAGAAATAGACAATATGTGAAAAAGGAGTATTCGAACCCCCAATAAATTGGTGTCCCATTTCGTCCGCCAAAGAATTCTGAAGCTGAAATAACATAATAATATTTGGACTAGATTTTGGTTGGCCAAAAGTGCACAATCCTTTTATTCTCTCTTTGGAAGCCTCTGGCGATTTCACTTCGCCCTTGTTTTTTTGTTTGTTGGCATGTTCTGTCATTTTAAGAGAAAATTAGTAAGACATAATTTCCAGCAGGAGCCAGAATAATTCACGATCGAGCATTAGACGAAGTCACAGAAAAATTTTCTCAACTACTCATTAGAAACGTTGTCAGAAATAGACAATATGTGAAAAAGGAGTATTCGAACCCCCAAAAAAATGGTGTCCCATTTCGTCCGCAAAAGAATTCTGAAGCACAAATAACATAATCATATCTAGACTAGAAAAAGTGCACAATCCTTTTTTTCTCCCTTTGGAAGCCTCTGGCGATTCCACTTCGCCCATGTTTTTTTGTTTCTTGGCATATTCTGTCATTTTAAGAGAAAATTATTAAGACATAATGTAAGACCCATAAAATATTAAGTTATTAATTATGAAATTTGAGATTTAAATTCCATAGTTTGGGCAAATAGTGATTTGAGAATTTATGGAAATTATAGATTTAATTTCCGAGCCGAAAATATTTAATTTGAGAATTTATGAATTTTGAGATTTAAATTACGGGAATTTTTAAATTAAAAGATTAAATATTTTATTTGAATATTTATGGGATTTAACATTTAAATTCCAAGTTTCGGGAATTAAATAGGATTTAATTCGAAAATGCAACCTGATCAGGGACTGATTTGTAAGTATTGAAGTTTCAAGGGCTAAAGTGCAAAGTATCTTTTTAATTTTAATCCGAAGATATTTAATTTGGGAATATTTAGAGTTTGGATTTAAATTCTAATATTTTTAAATTATTTAGGATTGAAATTTTAATTAAAAAGAAGGCCGATGACTGAATTGCAATTTACGAAGTTTCAGGGACTAATTTGCAATTATGTCAATACATATCCGATTTTAATTGATTTATTAGCTTGAATACGTGTAACTATCAGATTTCCTTTGGAATTCAGAAATTTTGAGCAGAAAGAAGCCGAACCTTCCCTTTTCTTTTGATTTCCGTTCAAATCATCGTAACTTTGATCCGCTCGCCCGATTTTGATTCCGAAAAAAGTTCCGGAATACTTGCGAAGATGAGTTCGATTTGATGTAAGTCTTGATTTATTTCGGCATGTTTTGAAGATCAAAATCTGGTAGATATCAGAAATTTATGTTATGTATGTGTTCTTCAACGTTTATACATTCCGATATCGAAACCGAATCCAAGAGTTTATCTTATTTGTACTTAATCATGAATTCCAGCTTATATTAGATGATTATAGATGCTGATATGAGGAGTATGATGATGTTTTGCTGATTTGAATATGCGTATGAATTGTATTGAAGTTGGAAATGGTTTTGATATTTCGTCGGTTACCGATTTTCAATCGCTACGTCGTCAATTCATGTTTTGAGACCGTTTTGATAGGCTATGACTGAGCTGAGATCTTCTTTGAGATGTTATTGATGTTGTAGCAATTTTATTCTTCAATTTCAGATTAGTTTTGAAGGCTAACGAATCAAGAGCTTTGAATTCGAACCGAAGAAGAAGAAGTTGAGGTTTGAAGTGAATTTGGTTGAAGATGAATGATGATTTTGAATTGGTTATGAAATGATAAGATTGAATGAAGTTTGACATGAATGTTTTGATGTTATGTTTCAGATTTGAAGCGTTCAAAACAGAGAAAATACGAAGGTATATGACGACATCGCAAGTCAGGGATTTGAAACTCGAGAATGAAGCTTCTTGAGTTGTCCCGCCAAAACCACATACTTGTTTATTGTTTTGATTTGATTTTGATGTTGTCGATCCATCTCAGGTAGTGGATCTTTGAGTTTGAGTCGATACGATGATGATATGATATTGAATTTATTCTATGCCGAGGTCTGAGACGACCTTATTTTTTAGTCAAGGATGACTACGATAGATGGATATTCATATCAAGATCGGTTACGAATCTTGATGGCAACGACGTTTTATGAATCAATTCTTGATCGATATATGCGTTATTTACTCTACTGTTGAGTCGATTATGATTAGAGTTGATATGATTTATTTAACGCTTTATATGTTGATTATACTGGGAATTATATTCTTACCGGAGTTTATCCGGATGTTGCTTTGTTTTGTATGTGTGCATGGCAACAGATGGGGCATGAGCTAATCAAAGACGACATTGATAGCTCGGGAGAGAGATGTAGCAAGTGTGGACTTGGGTTTAAGCTGAAGAATGGTAGATAGATAACATCAAACTTAGCAAGAAACTTGAGATTTGAAGTTTGTTTATGATATGTTGAATAACTTGTAGTTTTGTACTTTTTGAGCTATTAATTTGATGTAAGAAATGCATGAATTGATGCTCGAGCCTTGTTACATGTATAAATGCATGTTTGAGATTTTATAAACCATGATTTGAGTTGGTTTTTGAGGATTGAGATTGAGTTTCCAAAGTTGACAGCCAAAATGATTCTGCAGAATTCTGAAGCAGAGGAGCCCGCTCGATCGGGTGAACTCCACCGATCGAGCGAGGCCTTTAAATTTTCAAAACAGAGAATCGAGCTTTTGGGCTCGCTCGATCGGGTGAGTTCATCTGATCGAGCGAGGCCAAAATTGATGCAGACCCAAGAAATTGATTTTCAAGCTCGCTCGATCGGGTGAGTTTGTCCGATCGAGGGAGGTGCTGCATTTTTAAAAAAAATTTAGCTCTTGGTTTTAATATTAATTTATTGTTTGATTAATTATTTTATTAATCATTAATTATCTTAAGATGAGATTAGCAACCCGAGGTCCCCACACATAATTTCCAGCATTAGCCAAAATAATTCACGATCGAGCATTAGACGAAGTCACAGAAAAATTTTCTCAACTACTCAATAGAAACGTTGTCAGAAATAGACAATATGTGAAAAAGGAGTATTCGAACACCCAAAAAAATGGTATCCCATTTCGTCCGCAAAAGAATTCTGAAGCAGAAATAACATAATAATATCTGGACTAGATTTTGTTTGGCCAAAAGTGCACAATCCTTTTATTCTCTCTTTGGAAGCCTCTGGCGATTTCACTTCTCCCATGTTTTTTTGTTTGTTGGCATGTTCTGTCATTTTAAGAGAAAATTAGTAAGACATAATTTCCAGCAGGAGCCAGAATAATTCACGATCGAGCATTAGACGAAGTCCCAGAAAACTTTTTTCAACTACTCATTAGAAACGTTGTCAGAATTAGACAATATGTGAAAAAAGAGTATTCGAACCCCCAAAAAAATGGTGTCCCATTTCGTCCGCAAAAGAATTATGAAGCAGAAATAACATAATAATATCTGGACTAGATTTTGTTTGGCCAAAAGTGCACAATCCCCTTTGGAAGCCTCTGGCGATTCCACTTCGCCCATGTTTTTTTGTTTGTTGGCATATTTTGTCATTTTAAGAGAAAATTAGTAAGACATAATTTCTAGCATGAGCCAGAATAATTCACGATCGAGCATTTGATGAAGTCACAGAAAAATTTTCTCAACTTCTCATTAGAAACGTTGTCAGAAATAGACAATATGTGAAAAAGGAGTTGTAACACCCGGTATTTTTAATTACATAAATCCGCCTGCATAATTAGGATATTTAATTATTTAAATTTATGATTTATGGGTTAAATAATTATGTGAATTATTTATGCATGATTTAATTTATTTTTAAGCATTTAACCCATAATTAGTGATTTTTATGATTTTTTAGTATTTTTATTATTTGATCGCGTAGACGGGACCGTGGACGAACGAGATGACAACTTTCCACCCAAATTATTTTATGAGCCTTATTAGAGCCTTAAAATATTATTTTGAGTTTTATTATCTCAAAATTTTAAGTATTTAATTTTATATAATTTTAGGAGTCCTTTTTATTCAAAAATTAGCCAAAATATTGACTTTTTACTATTTTTAAAATTCCCCTAAAATTATATTTCGAGATTTTATTTTATGTTTCAGATTTTAAAGGTTTCTTTTAGAATTTTAATTAAGTTATATTTTATATATATGTTATATCCTTAATTATATAATTAATTACCCTATTTCCTAATTAAACTAAAACCTAAACCTACTAGCCGACCCCTTCCTCCTTCCCAAGCATCAGCCGACACCACCCCCATTCTCCATCTTCATCTTCATCTTCTTCCTCAAGCCAAGGTGACTCCATAGTTTTTTCGAAGGTTCCAAGCAGCCAAGACACCCCGTCGTCGTCCCGTCGTCCCGAAGTCCGTCGTACACGCTTCTAAACTCCATAAATCGGTGAAAGGCATGTTTCTTTCCCATTTTTCGTACGATATCAGTGGTATATTATATGGAATGTGTAGACATCGAATTTCTTTCATTACTTTTCAGAAAAATCGGTTGAAGTTTTGTGGTTTGCGTGCATATCCATGGTTCACGATTTTGTTTGATGTCATGGACTGGTTCAGGGCTGAGGGTGGGGTCAAGAGGGTCCTAGGGAGCCTTCGGGTCGGTTGGAGTCGGACGGTTCAGGCTGGAAAGGGAGCTATGACCGAGCTACATCAAATCGGCCCCAGGAGGTCACAGTTTAGGGTTTCGGAAGGGGTGGCTTCGGGAACTTGGTTTGGTCGTGCATGGGGCTGGGGCCTGGTCAGGCTAGGTCCTCCCGGACGTGGGCTACGTCCGGGCGGCGGCGCTCCGGCCAGGGGCGGCCGGAGCCGGCCGGCAGCAGGCCAAGAGGGCCTGCTGCTCACGGCCGAGAGGCTATGGGAGAGGGGGGGATCGGGTTGGGCTAGGTTAGGGGTCTGGGTCGGGTCTGAGTGGTCCGGGTTGGGTCGGTTAGGTAGTGGGTCGGGTTAGTGAGTCCGGGTCCGAGTTTGGTGGGCCGGGCTCGAGTATTTTATTTTTAAAGTATTTTACAAATTTATGTGTTTTTGAGTCAAATAAATTGAATAAAATTATTTGGACTCCCAAATAATTTTATTTGGACTTTTAAAATTTTAATTAAGTTAGTCCATTTATTTTATGGGCTTTTGGGCCCATAAAAGTTAATGGGCCAGTCTTTGGGTTTTTGGGCCCAATGGGCCAGTTTAAGTGTTATTGGGCTTAGTGTAATTTTAATGGGCTTTATTAATTTAATTGGGCTTAGAATAATTATTTGGGCTTAAAGTTTGAAATAATGGGCTTAAGTATGTTAATGGGCCAGATTTAAGTTAATGGGCTTGTGTGTAGGGCCAGCAGTCCAGGACCATCCATGAGAAAATTTGCATGTGTCCTGAATATATATTTAATTATTTATATGCATTTAAGTTATTTTAATATTTATATGTTAGTAAGAAATTAAATTAAATATATGATGGACACGCATTTTATTCAAGTACATGCATTCATGAAATAATATTTTATGCATGATTTAATGTTTAAGTTGAGCAATAAAAATATTTTATGTTGGAAGTTGAAGTAGTGTGACAATTTAAGGGGGATTCGTCCCCATATGATTGAAGGGCAGTTTACTGCCAATTTAAGAGGTGATTCGTCACCGGCCACGTACGTAGGTTTCCACGCTGATCAGTATTTAATGTATGATTTAAGGTTACACTACGGATACAACCATGCTATGTTAGAAAATAAATTGCTCAATAATGTTATGTATTATGTTATGTATTATGTTTATTTAAGTAAGTTATGTTATGTAATTTTTAAGCATGCTCATTCATGTATACGTATGTATTAGTATTAAATTGGTTTAAATTATTTTAAACCCTTGTTATGTTAGCATGTTGGGCCTCTAGGCTCACTACACTGGTATGGTGCAGGTGAGTACGTTGAGGATGACATTGTACCCACCGGAGGCGAGGACGTATGAGCATGCATGCAGTGGCCCCGTGACCGTGAAATATTCTGAGTCGCTATGCCTGTTATTGTTCTTGTCAGCATGATACATTTTTATTATTTTCAGTGATTGAGGGTCTAGAATATTTATTTAATATTTTCAGTGCATGCAAACTTTTATTTACTTATGCAGTATATTTTAATTAATGTTTGACTCAGATATTTATTATATTTTTAAGAATGCATTTTTATTTAAGTATTTATTTGATTATTCATTTTAAATATCTTTATCCGGTGCATATATGTATGGGCATATATGTACATATTTTATTTAGTAAGTATAAAAAAAAAAAAAAAAAAAAAATTTCCGCATATTTATTTATTATAGAGTTAGGGTCGTTTCAGTTGGTATCAGAGCACGGTCCTCGGAGGGGTCCTCACTGCTATGCGAGCTCAGAAATCAACGCTACCGGTCTGTAAGTTTTAAATGTTTGTAGCATGATTTAATTTCTAGAATTTAAGTTAGCATTAATTTTAAAACACTTAGTTATGCATGGCGATTTACGTAAATAAATATGTGGTGGTGCAGAATGCCTCCCAGACAGGTGAATCGACGTGGGAGACCTCCACATCCACCTCCACCTCCACCGCCACCTCAGCAGCACCCCATGACAGCACTGGAGCAGGCCAGTGCCACGATGATGGCGGGTATTACTGCCTTGCTGGAGCAGCAGGCAGCCCGGCCCAGACTGTCCCACGAGGAGGACGTCGCCGAGAGGTTCCAGAAGAAGGGGCCTAAAGAGTTTCTGGGGACCACCGATCCGTTGGTGGCTGAGGGATGGATTCGATCTTTGGAGTCCATTTTTGACTATATGGGGATCACAGACGCCGACAGGGTGAGCTGTGCTACATACATGATGCGAGGCGATGCAGCCTCATGGTGGGAGGGTGCAGTACGAGGAGTCCATCTACCTACTCTGACATGGGCTGAGTTCAGGCGTATCTTCTACGCCAAATATTTCACTGAGGATGTGCGCAGTCGCATGATCCGAGAGTTCATGAGTCTCCGTCAGGGGGACAGATCTGTGGTGGAGTACATAAGCCAGTTTGAGAGGGGCTGTAGTTTTGTGCCCATGATTGCTGATAGTCCGCAGGAGAAGCTGCGACAGTTTGTTGAGGGCCTGAAGGCTGAGATTAGGCATGACGTGCGCATGGCAGACGTGTTTACATATGAGTCTGCAGTCAGCAGGGCTTTGCGTTCTGAGGAGGGTCGGAGAGCGATCCAGAGAGAGCAGCAGGGTAAGAGGCAGTTTGTGCAGACAGGGTATCAGCGACCATCTTCGCAGCCACCTGCGAAGAAGCAGTATACAGGGCCGGCTAAGGGCCCGAATCAGCAGCAGAGGCCACAGCAGCAGAGGCCGCAGCAGCAGCAGAGGGGCGGGGCCCCTAATGCCATAGCTCATCCCATTTGCCCAAAGTGCCAGAAGATGCATTCGGGACCTTGCCTATTGGGAGCAGGAGTTTGCTTCCACTGCAGAGAGCCGGGGCATCAGATTGCTAACTGCCCCAGGAAGAAGAACACCGCTGGTAGGGTGTTCGTGATGCAGGCTGAGGAGGTCGATCCAGACACCTCCTTGATCACCGGTACATCCTATCCCTAGTATTTTAATAAATTCTCCTTTGGTTAAAGATTTAGTATTTAATTTGAAATTCTTGTTATTTGGGTCATTTAACTGCATGTTAGAATAGGAAGCATGTTTTACTTGTGATTAGAATTAAGAACTTGTAGTGACTCGTTTGGGAAAAAAATTAGAAGTGGTATGAAACTGTTGGGAATTTTCTGCGTGCAGGGAGAATTCTAGTTGGAGGCAACTCCACGTTTGCGTTGCTAGATTCAGGAGCTACGCATTCGTTTATCTCCCTGGAGTTTATCCGGCGGGTAGGCATCACACCTGAGAGTAGTGACAGTGGGTATGATGTTACTATGCCGTCAGGGCAGATTATGTCTACCTCGAAGGTTATTCGAGGACTGGAGTTAGAGCTGCAGGGACACTCCATTCGAGCAGATGTAGTAGTCTTGCCTTTGAGTGGTTTTGATCTTATTTTGGGTATGGACTGGTTGACAGTCAATGGAGCTTCGATTGATTTTCGTCGGAGATCAGTGTCAGTGAGACCTACAGGGGGTGACCCGTTCACTTTTCATGCATCTCAGAGCAGTGATATTCCTCAGGTGATATCCTATATTCAGGCGAGGAAGTTGTTGAGACGGGGTTGCCAGGGGTTTCTAGCGAGTATTGTCACGACTTCAGAGCCATCTAGCAGATCATTATCAGAGTTAGAGGTGGTTCGTGACTTTCCGGATGTCTTTCCGGAGGATGTGGCAGGAATTCCACCAGTGAGAGAGGTGGAGTTCAGTATTGACTTAGTGCCAGACACCGTGCCTATCTCTAAGGCACCGTACAGGTTTGCTCCTACCGAGATGAAAGAGTTGAAGGAGCAGATACAGGAGTTGTTAGAGAAAGGCTTTGTTCGACCTAGCTTTTCTCCTTGGGGAGCTCCGGTGTTGTTTGTGAAGAAGAAGGATGGCAGTATGAGACTGTGCATCGATTACCGAGAGCTTAACAGAGTCACAGTGAAGAACAAGTATCCACTGCCGAGGATAGAGGACTTGTTTGACCAGTTGCAGGGAGCTTCAGTGTTCTCCAAGATCGATCTGCGATCTGGTTACCATCAGTTGCGTGTTAGGGATGCAGATGTGTCCAATACTGCTTTCCGGACACGATATGGGCATTACGAGTTCTTAGTGATGTCATTTGGGTTGACCAATGCTCCAGCGGTTTTCATGGATCTCATGAACCGAGTCTTTCAGCCATATCTGGATCAGTTCATCATAGTCTTTATTGATGATATTTTGATCTATTCTAGGAGCATCGAGGAGCATAGACAGCACCTTCAGACCGCATTGCAGACTTTGAGGGAGCATCGGTTGTATGCCAAGTTCAGCAAGTGCGAGTTTTGGCTTGAGCAGGTGGCATTTCTTGGCCACATTATTTCGAGAGATGGAGTTGCAGTCGATCAGTCTAAGGTAGAGGCAGTGCAGAATTGGGGCATTCCGAAGAATGCTTCAGAGATTCGCAGTTTCTTGGGTTTGGCCGGATACTACAGGAAGTTCATCAAGGGTTTTTCCTCTATTGCAGTACCCTTGACTTCCTTGACCAAGAAGAATGCGAAGTTTATATGGAGTTCAGACTGTCAGAGGAGCTTCGATCAGCTGAAGGAAGCACTCACTACAGCACCAGTGTTAGCGATGACAGTACCACACGAGGAGTTAGTGGTTTACACCGACGCGTCTAAACTTGGTTTAGGCGCAGTGCTTATGCAGTGTGGTAAGGTTATTGCGTATGCGTCGAGACAGTTGAAGATTCATGAGCAGAACTACCCGACGCATGACTTGGAGTTGGCAGCAGTGGTCTTCGCTTTGAAAATCTGGAGGCACTATCTTTACGGCGAGAAGTGCAAGATTTTCACCGATCACAAGAGTCTCAAGTACTTCTTCACACATAAGGAGTTGAACATGAGACAGCGCAGATGGTTGGAGTTGGTGAAGGACTATGATTGTGACATTAGCTACCATCCGGGTAAAGCTAATGTAGTGGCCGATGCTTTGAGTCGGAAGTCATCAGTGGTAACATGTTTGACTGTGCAGTTACCACTACAGACCGAGATTCAGAGGTTTGGGTTGGAGTGCTATCCGAGCGGTCATGCACTGAGCTTGTCAGTATTGACGGTGCAGCCAGTTTTGCGAGATCGGATTAGAGAGGGACAGTCCACTGATGAGGAGCTACAGCGATGGAGACAGAGAGACGAGGCCAGAGGTAATCTCTTGTATACAGTGGAGGATGGCATCGTTCAGTACCGTGGGAGGATGTGGGTACCGAACGTTGATCAGTTGAGAGCCGAGATTCTAGCAGAGGCTCATGCATCTCCGTACTCCATTCACCCCGGAAGTACGAAGATGTACCGAGACTTACAGATATTGTATTGGTGGCCCGGGATGAAGAGTGACATCGGGAGAGTGGTGTCAGAGTGCTTGACTTGTCAGCAAGTCAAAGAAGAGCATCAGCGTCCAGCAGGACTTCTTAGACCTCTCCCTATTCCGGAATGGAAATGGGAGAATATTACGATGGACTTTGTGGTTGGCTTACCGAGGAGTACCAGAGGGTGTACAACGATTTGGGTGATTGTGGATAGACTCACCAAGTCAGCTCATTTCTTGCCGGTAAAGACTACTTACACCTTGACACAGTATGCAGAGCTTTACATCAGAGAGATTGTTAGACTGCATGGCATACCAGTGTCTATCGTGTCAGACAGAGATCCGAGGTTCACCTCAGCGTTTTGGAAGAGTCTGCACACAGCTTTGGGGACTAGACTTTTGTTCAGTACAGCTTTTCATCCCCAGACAGATGGTCAGTCCGAGAGAGTGATCCAGATTCTAAAGGATCTTTTGAGAGCTTGTGTTATCGATTTTCGAGGATCTTGGGAGACTAGACTGCCATTAGTGGAGTTTACCTATAACAACAGCTTTCAGTCGTCTATAGGTATGGCTCCATATGCAGCACTCTATGGGAGGAGATGCAGATCTCCGGTACATTGGGATGAGGTTGGAGAGAGGATTTTGTTGGGTCCAGAGATTGTGCAGCAGACAGCTGACATTGTGACGCAGATTCGAGACAGGATGAGGACTGCGCAGAGTCGGCAGAAGAGTTATGCGGATGCCAGACGACGCGATTTGGAGTTCGCGGTAGGTGATCACGTATTCCTGAAGGTGTCACCTATGAAGGGAGTAGCGCGTTTTGGGCGGAGAGGCAAGCTTAATCCGAGATACATAGGGCCATTTGAGATCTTGGAGCGAGTTGGCACGTTGGCCTATCTTTTAGCTCTACCTCCAGGGCTAGCGGCAGTGCACAACGTATTCCATGTATCCATGCTTCGGAGATATGTCTCCAACCCGTCGCATGTGTTGGATTTTGAGCCCTTACAGTTGCCGCCAGATCTTGTTTACGAGGAGAGACCAGTGCGGATTTTGGCTAGAGAGGAGCGGAGGCTTAGGACGCGGGTCATACCGATGGTCAGAGTCCAGTGGCTGAATCACTCAGAGGAGGAAGCTACTTGGGAGACCGAGGAGGATATGAGAACTCGCTACCCGGAGATGTTCGGGTAAGTACTTTAATTTCGAGGACGAAATTCAATTTAAGGGGGGGAGAATTGTAACACCCGGTATTTTTAATTACATAAATCCGCCTGCATAATTAGGATATTTAATTATTTAAATTTATGATTTATGGGTTAAATAATTATGTGAATTATTTATGCATGATTTAATTTATTTTTAAGCATTTAACCCATAATTAGTGATTTTTATGATTTTTTAGTATTTTTATTATTTGATCGCGTAGACGGGACCGTGGACGAACGAGATGACAACTTTCCACCCAAATTATTTTATGAGCCTTATTAGAGCCTTAAAATATTATTTTGAGTTTTATTATCTCAAAATTTTAAGTATTTAATTTTATATAATTTTAGGAGTCCTTTTTATTCAAAAATTAGCCAAAATATTGACTTTTTACTATTTTTAAAATTCCCCTAAAATTATATTTCGAGATTTTATTTTATGTTTCAGATTTTAAAGGTTTCTTTTAGAATTTTAATTAAGTTATATTTTATATATATGTTATATCCTTAATTATATAATTAATTACCCTATTTCCTAATTAAACTAAAACCTAAACCTACTAGCCGACCCCTTCCTCCTTCCCAAGCATCAGCCGACACCACCCCCATTCTCCATCTTCATCTTCATCTTCTTCCTCAAGCCAAGGTGACTCCATAGTTTTTTCGAAGGTTCCAAGCAGCCAAGACACCCCGTCGTCGTCCCGTCGTCCCGAAGTCCGTCGTACACGCTTCTAAACTCCATAAATCGGTGAAAGGCATGTTTCTTTCCCATTTTTCGTACGATATCAGTGGTATATTATATGGAATGTGTAGACATCGAATTTCTTTCATTACTTTTCAGAAAAATCGGTTGAAGTTTTGTGGTTTGCGTGCATATCCATGGTTCACGATTTTGTTTGATGTCATGGACTGGTTCAGGGCTGAGGGTGGGGTCAAGAGGGTCCTAGGGAGCCTTCGGGTCGGTTGGAGTCGGACGGTTCAGGCTGGAAAGGGAGCTATGACCGAGCTACATCAAATCGGCCCCAGGAGGTCACAGTTTAGGGTTTCGGAAGGGGTGGCTTCGGGAACTTGGTTTGGTCGTGCATGGGGCTGGGGCCTGGTCAGGCTAGGTCCTCCCGGACGTGGGCTACGTCCGGGCGGCGGCGCTCCGGCCAGGGGCGGCCGGAGCCGGCCGGCAGCAGGCCAAGAGGGCCTGCTGCTCACGGCCGAGAGGCTATGGGAGAGGGGGGGATCGGGTTGGGCTAGGTTAGGGGTCTGGGTCGGGTCTGAGTGGTCCGGGTTGGGTCGGTTAGGTAGTGGGTCGGGTTAGTGAGTCCGGGTCCGAGTTTGGTGGGCCGGGCTCGAGTATTTTATTTTTAAAGTATTTTACAAATTTATGTGTTTTTGAGTCAAATAAATTGAATAAAATTATTTGGACTCCCAAATAATTTTATTTGGACTTTTAAAATTTTAATTAAGTTAGTCCATTTATTTTATGGGCTTTTGGGCCCATAAAAGTTAATGGGCCAGTCTTTGGGTTTTTGGGCCCAATGGGCCAGTTTAAGTGTTATTGGGCTTAGTGTAATTTTAATGGGCTTTATTAATTTAATTGGGCTTAGAATAATTATTTGGGCTTAAAGTTTGAAATAATGGGCTTAAGTATGTTAATGGGCCAGATTTAAGTTAATGGGCTTGTGTGTAGGGCCAGCAGTCCAGGACCATCCATGAGAAAATTTGCATGTGTCCTGAATATATATTTAATTATTTATATGCATTTAAGTTATTTTAATATTTATATGTTAGTAAGAAATTAAATTAAATATATATGATGGACACGCATTTTATTCAAGTACATGCATTCATGAAATAATATTTTATGCATGATTTAATGTTTAAGTTGAGCAATAAAAATATTTTATGTTGGAAGTTGAAGTAGTGTGACAATTTAAGGGGGATTCGTCCCCATATGATTGAAGGGCAGTTTACTGCCAATTTAAGAGGTGATTCGTCACCGGCCACGTACGTAGGTTTCCACGCTGATCAGTATTTAATGTATGATTTAAGGTTACACTACGGATACAACCATGCTATGTTAGAAAATAAATTGCTCAATAATGTTATGTATTATGTTATGTATTATGTTTATTTAAGTAAGTTATGTTATGTAATTTTTAAGCATGCTCATTCATGTATACGTATGTATTAGTATTAAATTGGTTTAAATTATTTTAAACCCTTGTTATGTTAGCATGTTGGGCCTCTAGGCTCACTACACTGGTATGGTGCAGGTGAGTACGTTGAGGATGACATTGTACCCACCGGAGGCGAGGACGTATGAGCATGCATGCAGTGGCCCCGTGACCGTGAAATATTCTGAGTCGCTATGCCTGTTATTGTTCTTGTCAGCATGATACATTTTTATTATTTTCAGTGATTGAGGGTCTAGAATATTTATTTAATATTTTCAGTGCATGCAAACTTTTATTTACTTATGCAGTATATTTTAATTAATGTTTGACTCAGATATTTATTATATTTTTAAGAATGCATTTTTATTTAAGTATTTATTTGATTATTCATTTTAAATATCTTTATCCGGTGCATATATGTATGGGCATATATGTACATATTTTATTTAGTAAGTATAAAAAAAAAAAAAAAAAAATTTCCGCATATTTATTTATTATAGAGTTAGGGTCGTTTCAGGAGTATTCGAACCCCCAAAAAAATGGTGTCCCATTTCGTCCGCAAAAGAATTCTGAAGCGGAAATAACATAATAATATCTGGACTAGATTTTGTTTGACCAAAAGTTCTACTTAAATTTTAGTTCGGAAAATCGATAATTTTGAATCTACCCATATAAAGGCAGGCACAACAGATTGATGCATAAAAGATGATATAACATAACAGATTTTATAATGTGAAAAGTGCCCAAGAGCCACACTAGGACAAGATGCACACCAACTGCTCTTTTCTTTCGGCCTTGATGTGGATCTGATTTCAAAATGCTTAACCTCTTGCCGAGCAAACTTCTCTTGTTCTTTTCCGTCAGTGAAATCAATATACGCCAATCCCTTCATAAGATCACAGTAAGAACGTGGAGAGAAAAAATTATATTCTCTACTAGACCAGATAAATGATATAACAACTGTCAAGCAGATGATTACTACTGAGACATGCCCTTGATTTTTTTGTGAATTTGTCAATAAGTATTCGAATATCCACCGCTCCTCCATCAGCACCAAAGAAATTACGCAGGTCACCCTCAGTTGCTTGCGCAAATCATATCATTACCAAAATTTAAGTTTTGTTTTTCTTTCATTTGTGTTAGAACCTAATGGGGGGGGGGGGGGGGGGATTTTGGTGGTTTTGGTAACTTTAGCAATTTAAAGCGATTATGCAAATACGCAAGCGGAAGACTTAAAGCAATTAATAATAAGTGCAGTAATTAAATGCGTAATGTAAATAAAGCAGTAAAAGGGATAAGAGATGTTTATGGAAGTTCGACGATAAATCATCTACGTCTCCCCTTCTTGGTTAATATCGATTAACCAAGGATCCACTAGCACTTCGAACGACTTGGCTTTGATGGCTCCAAGGATAGCCTTACAACTTGACACGATCACCGCGCCGATACAACTCAACACTTGGTCTTAAGGGCTCCAAGGATAGCCACAACACTCGTAAATACACTTGGCTTCACACACAAGTGTTTACAATAACCGAGCAACCAACACACGAATGAACTTATACAAACAACCCTCGATTTTGAATATATATTTCACAAATATTTTTTTTAACTCTTGTAGGAGAGGAACTTGCTTGCAAAGAGAGTTGAGAGTGAATTGGTGAGTTGAGAAGGCTTCAAATGGCATGTATTTATAGGTGCCAATCCGAACGGGTTCGGGTCGTCCGAACGGGCCTTTGGGTCGTCCGAACCTTGTCTGATTGAAATTCAAATTCTTACGGCTGGTGAACTGTTCGGGTGGTCCGAAGTCATCTTCGGGTCGTCCGAACTGCGGCATTAAATTCATTCCGGCAAATTTTCTTCCGACAAAATCTTCATGGCCGTAAAGGAGTTCGGGTCGTCCGAACCTGTCTTCGGGTCGTCCGAAATAGTCATTTCGTGGCCTCCGAGAGTGCCTCCGATCTTTATTTAATTTTTGGAAAATCTTCGGGTCGTCCGAAGTAGTCTTTTCATGGCCTCCGAGAGTGCCTCCGATCTTTATTTAATTTCTGGAAAATCTTTGGGTCGTCCGAACTCACTTTGGATCGTCCGAAGTAGTCTTCGAAGTCTCCGAACTTGTCCTCCGATCTTTATTAAATTCTGGAAATACTTCGGAGCATCCGAAGTTGTCTTCGGGTCGTCCGAACCTGGACAGATTTGAACTTTTGAATTTTTATTCCTAATTTTTTGATTATCGGTTCTTGCTTCCAATATTGTCTATACTCAAAAATATTATTACCTGTAAATTTCTCACTTTAAACTGTTAGTAACGTTTAACCGAGTTTTGTAATCATCAAAACAATTTAATTATGAGAATTGTTAATGCATTAAAAATATTAATCTCATTACACGAGATTTGTATTCGTTTAAGGCGTAACAATCTCTCCCTTTTTGATGATCACAAAACTTGGTTAAATATGAGAAATAAATTTACAATATTAAATAAACAATTTAAATTTGCACAATATAATTGCATGAATAAAACTTCCCCTAAATTTGATGAATAATTATTTAACCAAATTAATTCTTCTCCTTTTTGCGATAATCAAAAAGCAATTAAAAGACGAGAAAATTAAATTACACAATAATTTCATTAAACTAATTTAGAAATTTTTACATTAAAAGCATAAACAAGTACAACTTAAAATGCAAAAATAAAATCTAAGAGTCATCATCGTGCTGCGGCGGAGGATAGCGAGAGAAAAAGTCATCGAAGCGAGTCTCCAGCGAGGCAACTCTCATAGTCAATGCATCCATAGAGGCAGTAGAAGATGCAAAGTGGTTGGCTAGATTCCCTTCAATGCGCTGAAGAGTTTCGAAAAGACTATCAGTCTGAGGAGCGGGGGTCGCAGGAACTTCGGGTAACTCAAATGGAAGCTCGCCAAGATTTGCAAAAGTATGAAAACCAGAAGAAGAAGGTCCTCTTTCTTCGGCAGGCGGCCCATTGGGAAAACCCTTAGCTTGAGAAGTGGGTGAAAGACTCGAATAAGGAAGTGAAAAATGTTTATTCGGAAGATATTTTTTAAAGGCACGAGTTGGGTCATTAACCCAACAAGAAAGGACAGGATTCCAAGATAGTTCCATCTTGGTAATCGAAAAATGGTTGAAAGTGTGGAAATCGAAGATGGGAAGAGCATTTGGGTTATCAAAAGAGATTTCAAAATAAGTCAAAATGCGGTTGATGACACGAGCAAAAGGTAGAGAAACTTTCCTCGTGGCTTTAGTCGCATTATGCATAGCCTGCATAATGAATCGAGAAAGGTTGAAAGGACGGGAAGAGACAATATGGTAGAGAACATAAAGATCAAAATATTTTCAGGTGGATGAGTCTCCACTGCGCGGAATGATGGAAGTAGTGATCAATTTTTGAATGATTTGGTAGTCAGGACGGAGTTGTTTCAAAGAAATACGATCGTCGGCAACAGTGGCTGGACGACCAAGAATGGTAGAAAGAACCTCATCTCGATCAAAAGTAGGATCATCAGTGGGCCATCCCTGACCGAAATAGTTGCTGGGTCCCAGCAAAGGAAGGTCAAACCACTCGGCAAAGTTGGAGACAGAAAAGCGAACATGCCGACCCTGGACAATCGTGGCGATATGAAGCTCCTCGCCAAGTTCGAGTTTCAGGTTGGCGTAGAACTCGTAAAGTAACTCTGGAAAGATGGCATCCGGAATAGAAGGCTGGAAAAAGGATTCCCAATGTTGGGCAGCAATGAGAGGCAATAAAAGCAGATGTGATGTCGCAAGATATGTGACATCGAAAATACGACAGGGTAAAATCGTTCGAGTGGGATAATCCTCAGGGATAGGACGAGAAATAGCCGGTAAATTTGGATCATGGATAGGAATTGGGCGGCTAGAGCTGGCTTGATCATGACGGCGTTTGGTAGGCATTTTTAGGCTAGATTTCGGATGAAAGAGGAGAAAAGTAAGTTTTTAGGGGTGAAGAAATCGGATGGCCCGAGGGGGTATATATAGCAGAGGGTTCGGACGATCCGAACTGGGTTCGGACGGTCCGAACCTGATTACCGAGGGGATAAGATTGACAGTCTGTAATTCAAGTTCGGAGGACCCGAAGTTCATTCGGATGGTCCGAACAGTTCATTTTTAAGTTCGGGTGGTCCGAAGTGTTTCGGAGGGCCCGAAGCTGAGGCGGTCAAAAATTCAAAGTTTTACCGCCCATAGTTCGGACGATCCGAAACTTGGTTCGGAGGGCCCGAACTGGCTAATTAGGAGGGAATTTTGAAAGTCTTGAATTGAATGGGTGCGAGGCAGTTCGGACGATCCGAACTATGGTTCGGGTGGTCCGAACCTGCCGAAGTTTTAAAAATTCGAAAAATGACCCTTAAATTAAATTTTGCAATTTTAAGTATTAAATCAAATAATTCACATAAAATGTGAGCTTTTTAATTTTGAATAAATATAATTGATTTATATTATCCAAAATTAATTTGCTCGATTTTAATATTAAGCTCCCCTTAATATGACATTAAATTTATTTATGTTCGTAAGTGTTTACAACTCAATCATGTCAAGTTCACCACGCAAACGAATAAAAGTATTTTCATCTAGTGGTTTTGTAAAAATATCAGGAATTTGATTTGACGTGTCAACATATTGAAGTTTAACTTCATTTCGTTCGATGTGGTCAAGAATAAAATGATGACGAATGTCAATATGTTTGGTGCGCGAATGTTGAATCGGATTTTTTGTAAGACATATGGCGCTAGTGTTATCACAAAAAATAGGGATTTTTGAAAAAGAGACGCCATAGTCGAGCAATTGATGCTTCATCCAAAGAATTTGCGCACAACAACTACCAGCAGCCATATATTCGGCTTCGGTTGTTGATAACGCAACACAATTTTGCTTTTTCGAAAACCAAGAAACTAAAAAGTTTCCTAAAAAGAAACAAGTTCCACTAGTGCTTTTTCTGTCCACCTTATATCCACCAAAGTCGGCATCACAATATGCTTTTAAATCAAAGAAAGAATTTTTCGAATACCACAAGCCAAGATTTGGAGTATTTGAAAGATATTTGAAAATGCGTTTTAAGGCGAACAAATGTGATTCCTTTGGATATGATTGAAATCGTGCACACAAGCAAACACTAAACATAATGTCCGGTCTACTAGCAGTAGCATAAAGTAAGGAGCCAATCATACTGCGAAAGGAAGATTGATCTACAGATTTATCATTTTCATTCTTGTCGAGTCTGATTGTTGTGCTCATCAGTGTGGATGAATTGTATTCTCCATCCCAAACTTCTTTAGATTCTCCTTGATGTATTTGCTTTGGTTCACAAAGAACCCATCCTTGCATTGTTTGATTTGCAATCCGAGAAAATAGTTAAGTTCCCCCATCATGCTCATCTCAAAGTGTTCCTGCATAAGCTTGGAGAAATCTTGACAAAGAGATTCGTCAGTAGAACCAAATATTATATTATCAACATAAATTTGCACAATCAAAAGATCATTTTTGACATTCTTGGTGAATAAAGTAATGTTGATCTTTCCTCTTGAAAAACCATTTGAAAGCAAGAAAGTAGACAGTTTATCATACAAAGCTCTAGGAGCTTGTTTCAATCCATACAAAGCTTTGTTTAATCTATACACATGATCAGGCAGTAAAGCATCAACAAAGCCATCAGGTTGTTCAATATAAACTTCTTCTTTCAATTCACCATTCAGGAAAGCACTCTTAACATCCATTTGAAATAACTTAAAATTTCTAGAGCAAGCAAAAGCAAGTAGCATGCGAATGGATTATAGTCTAGCAACAGGCGCATAAGTTTCATCATAATCTATGCCTTCTTCTTGACTATATCCTTTTGCTACAAGTCTAGCTTTATTTCTAGTAATAGTGCCATGCTCATCAAGTTTATTCCTATAAACCCATTTAGTGCCAATAATAGATCTATCATGCGGCCTAGGAACAAGATTCCAAACATCATTACGTTTAAACTCATTCAATTCATCTTGCATAGCAATAATCCAAGAATCATCTAATAAAGCATCATTAATGCACTTAGGTTCAACATGTGAAACAAAAGCAAGATGATTGCAAATATTATTAAGAGAAGAACGAGTGGTTACTCCCTTCGAAGGACTACCAATGATAAGATCTATAGGATGATCTTTGTGAAGTGTCCAATCCTTTGGAAGTGGTGTTTCCTCAACAGAAATATCTAAATCATTTAGACTTGATGAAGCCATCTCTTCTTCGAGTAATTCTACATCATCGTTAGTAGTACGAGGAACTATAGACATAGATTCATCAAATATTACATGCATTGATTTTTCAACAAGTAAAGTGCGTTTATTAAATACTCGAAAAGCCTTACTTGTGGTAGAATATCCGAGAAAAATACCTTTGTCGGATTTGGCATCAAATTTGCCAAGGTTGTCCTTACCGTTATTATGAATATAGCATTTGGAACCGAAAGCTCGAAAGTATGAAATGTTAGGCTTTCTCCCTCTCCATAATTCATATGGAGTTTTCTTGAGAATTGGCCTTATTGATACACGATTAATGATGTAACAAGCAGTGTTCATTGCTTCAGCCCAAAAATATTTTGGTGGAGAATGCTCACATATCATGGTCCTCGCAATCTCCACAAGTGTCCTATTTTTCCTCTCAGCGACCCCGTTTTGTTGAGGATTTCTAGGACAAGAAAAATTGTGACCGATGCCTTTCTCTTCACAAAAAATTGTAAAACTCTCATTTTGAAATTCAGTTCCGTGGTCACTACGGATCTGTTTTATAGAAAAATTTTTCTCATTCTCAACTCGTTTGACAAAAGTTTTAAAATAATCAAAGACATCATTTTTGTGGGCTAAAAACAATGTCCACGTGTAACGTGAAAAATAATCCACAATGACAAATGCATAAAGCTTCCCTCCTAGGCTAGCGTTCCTCGAGGGACCATATAGATCTAGGTGAAGAAGTTCAAGGGGCATAGAAGTTGATACAAAATTTTTGCTTTTAAAAGATTTTCTTGTATGTTTGCCAAGTTGACATGCATCACAAACAGAATCTAATTTTAAATTGAGTTTTGGCATACCAACAACTAAATCAAGTTTAAAAAGTTTTTCTATGGTACTAGGACCAACATGACCTAGTCGTCTATGCCAAAGAATGTTGTCATCAACATTCAAGGATACAAGGCTTTTAATATTTGATAAAGATAAATTGTTTAAAGAAACCTTGTATACATTTTCACTTCTATATCCTTTGAAATTTATGGATTTGTCAGTCAGTCATGAGTGATATAGTGCAGTGTTGGGGAGTGAATTTGACTTCCTAACCTCTATCGCACAATTGACTTATGCTTAGTAGATTATGTTTAAGCCCTTTCACTAGGAGTACATCATCAATCAAGCAGGATTTAGAAATACCTATTGAGCTGATTCCTTCGATAACTCCTTTGCTGTTGTCTCCAAAGGTGACAGATCCCTTCTCCTTTGGTTTGATGGATTGGAGTAGCTCTTTGTTTCCCGTCATATGTCTAGAACATCCACTTTCTAGATACCATATGCTAGGGAGAACAGTTTTCCTATTTCCCTGCAAAAATTGGTTTTGGTATCCTTTAGTTCTTTTGGGTCCACAATGTTAGAAAAGAGAGATATAAAATAGACTTCTAAGAGTTCAGTCTCTCATAGAAACATCATCGCCACTTTCTAAGAGTGCTTCCAGTAGTATATAGGGCTATGGCCTCTTTAAAAACCTATTTTCTTGGACAGAGCAGCGTTCATCAGGAAGACCAGTCGCAAGTCAAGGCAGTTTAAACCGGTCTATGATGAACTCCCTTAGATCATGATCTCATAATGCCAACTGATGAGTTGTTAAGTACTCTTAGGCCTCCATTTCATATAACTCTTTTGATCATATTGAAATCTCAAGGATCTACATTTATATCTAGCATGACCAATTTTACAACAATAAGAGCATGTAGGGGGTGATCTCATTTTTGCTTTAGCAATTAGACTAGTAAAATCTATTGATTTCTTACCGTACCCTATTCCACCCTTATCAAAACTATATTTCTGCATGCTAAGTAGATTATTCAATTTATTACTACTGACATTGAACTTATTAAAAGATTTTTCTAAGTGGGCTATGTCATCCTTTAATCTTACATTTTCATGCCCCTTAGTTTCTAATTCATTTTTAAGGTTTTTATTTTCCTTTCTAAGTGACTTAGCCATATCAAACATTTGTTTATATGCATGTAGTAGTTCGTCATAGGAAGGTACCTTGTCATCGTCGTCGGAGACGATGTCATCACTTTTAGCCATGAAGCAGATGTTTGCTTCCTCCTCGTCATCGTCGCTATCACTCCAAGTGGCTATGAGTGTTTTCTTCTTTTCCTTGTCAACTTTTTTCTTGAAAGGACACTCATTTGCATAGTGGCCTTGTTGTTGACAGTTGTAGCAGGTAACTTCTTTGTCCGTCTTCTTTTTGAAGTTGTTTCCTCGCATAAATCTTTTGAATTTTCTTGCAAAGAGTGTCATATCATCATCTTCATCTTCATCTTCTTTGGATTGGCTAGATAGAGCAATCCCCTTTGCCTTGATATCTTCTTTTTTTATTTCCTTCCTTGTTGACAGTTCCAACTCATGGGTTTTTAGAGTCCCATGAAGTTGATCAAGGTCATAGGAAGCGGTGTCGCCTTTGTTGGATTCTATGATAGCCGTCCTCTTGGCATCCCACTCCTTGGGTAAGGCGCGTAGAGCTCTCCTACACACTTGTTTGGTTGGATATTGTTCCCCGAGTTGGGCTAGCTCATTGATAATTTGAGTAAGCCTTCGGAACATAGTATCTACATCTTCATTTGATTCCATCTCGAATGTTTCGTATTTGAGTTGGAGTAGATCGATCTTCGTTTCTTTGACTTGATTAGTCCATTCATGGCATATCTCCAACTTGTCCCATATCTCTTTAGCGGATGAGCACATTGAGATCCGGTTGTACTCGTTCATATCTAAGGAACAATGAAGAATATTCATGGCTTTAGCATTTTGAGATATAAGTTTCATATCCTCCTTAGAAAAGTCGTCCATTCCCTTAGAAATTTTGACATCCTCAACCTCTTTAATAGGTATGTAGGGACCTTTCACAGTAACCTTCCAAAGGTCATAATCTACGGATTGGATATATAGGGACATTCAGTTTTTCCAATATCCGTAGTTTATGCCATTGAAAAGAGGAGGATGATTTGTTGATTGTCCTTGAGCATAGTCGCTCGCTAGATTTTCCATAAGAACCTTTTTGAAAATATTTTGAAAAAGGTGGCTCTGATACCACTTGTTAGAACCTAATGGGGGGGGGGGGGGATTTAGGTTCTATTGGAAATTTTAGCAATTTAAAGCGATTATGCATATACGCAAGCGGAAGACTTAAAGCAATTAATAATAAGTGCAGTAAATAAATGCGTAATGTAAATAAAACAGTAAAAGGGATAAGAGATGTTAATGGAAGTTCGACGATAAATCGTCTACGTCTCCCCTTCTTGGTTAAGATCGATTAACCAAGGATCCACTAGCACTTCAAACGACTTGGCTTTGATGGCTCCAAGGATAGCCTTACAACTTGACACGATCACCGCGCCGATACAACTCAACACTTGGCCTTAAGGGCTCCAAGGATAGCCACAACACTCGTAAATACACTTGGCTTCACACACAAGTGTTTACAATAACCGAGCAACCAACACACGAATGAACTTATACAAACAACCCTCGATTTTGAATATATATTTCACAAATATTTCTTTTAACTCTTGTAGGAGAGGAACTTGCTTGCAAAGAGAGTTGAGAGTGAATTGGTGAGTTGAGAAGGCTTCAAATGGCATATATTTATAGGTGCCAATCTGAACGGGTTCGGGTCGTCCGAACGGGCCTTCGGGTCGTTCGAACCTTGTCTGATTGAAATTCAAATTCTTACGGCTGGTGAACTGTTCGGGTGGTCCGAAGTCATCTTCGGGTCGTCCGAACGGCGGCATTAAATTCATTCTGGCAAATTTTCTTTCGACAAAATTTTCATGGCCGTAAAGGAGTTCGGGTCGTCCGAAGTAGTCATTTCATGGCCTCCGAGAGTGCCTCCGATCTTTATTTAATTTTTGGAAAATCTTCGGGTCGTCCGAACTCACTTCTGATCGTCCGAAGTAGTCTTTTCGTGGCCTCCGAGAGTGCCTTCGATCTTTATTTAATTTCTGGAAAATCTTCGGGTCGTCCGAACTCATTTCGGATCTTCCGAAGTAGTCTTCGAAGTCTCCGAACTTGTCCTCCGATCTTTATTAAATTCTGGAAATACTTCGGAGCATCCGAAGTTGTCTTCGGGTCGTCCGAACCTGGACAGATTTGAACTTTTGAATTTTTATTCCCAATTTTTTGATTATCGGTTCTTGCTTCCAATATTGTCTATACTCAAAAATATTATTACCTGCAAATTCTCACTTTAAATTGTTAGTAACGTTTAACCGAGTTTTGTAATCATCAAAACAATTTAATTATGAGAATTGTTAATGCATTAAAAATATTAATCTCATTACACGAGATTTGTATGCGTTTAAGGCGTAACAATTTGTTAGTCAATTAATCATTCATTTTTTTTAAAAAAAATGTGTTTTTTTTTTTTGCAATTGAGAATGAATTAATGCTTAATTTTCGAATGTAAAGTATATTTTCTATCAAAAAAAAAAAATTTGGGTTCTGTACACGTTATTTTTTGTCATTTTTTCGGCATCTAAACATCAATTAACAGTTGTTATTGGTTGTGTGTAGGTTGTGTTCTCAAGTTGTCGATCGATTAACCGGTGTTTTTTTTTTGCTTTATTAATAGTATATTGTTACCTACACTGAACATAAATCCTGACTCCGTATATATATATATATATATATATATATATATATCTGTGTGTGTGTGTGTGTGTACGCATGAATTCCGATAAATTATATAGAAAAAATTGCTTTTTTGGTCTTGTATGTTTGTCAATTTGTGATTTTAGTCCTTTATATTTTCATATTTCAGTTTTAGTCCGCTATCTTTATTTTTTTGGCAATTTTAGTCCTTTTTCCGACGTGGCTCTGACGTGGCACCAAGTCAATGCTGATGAGGAGCTGACGTGTAAAATGTCACGTAAGCATTTTCGAATAAAAATGACCAAAATTGCAAAAAATCAGAACATGCAGGACTAAAACTGAAATGTGAAAACATAAAGGACCAAAATCGCAAAGTGACAAAAATAACGGACTAAATTTGCAATTTTTCCAATTATATATATATCGAAATATATGCATTAGTTATATCGAATCATTAAATATGAGCACAATCCATATAAAAATTAATATAACCCCACATAAGATTTCTACAATCCAGTAGGAATTAAACTATAAAATGAATCACATCCATTAGCATTTCTAAAATAAATGTCCGTCGGCCGGCTTCTTTATCTTTTGTTTTTCTCATTTTCAAGGAAATAAAGTTTTTTAAAAAAAAAATAAAAATGAAAATTAAGCAATATGTAAAAGATATATCATTCATCCACACACATGTTGTTTAATTTAATTTTATGTAATAAGTATATTTAATATTTGTACAATTAATTTTCAAATTTAAAGTATATATGTATTTTTTAACAAGTTAAACAATTGTATAGTTTGAAAAAGAAACAATTTTTAGAAGAGTTTTGTGATAATTATCAAATTTAATAGAGTGTGTAATCCTTTATATACACTTTGTGCACACATAATATTATTCATTAATTGATCACACATCTTTGTTTCATCCCACGAATGACTCGATATTATTTCTAAATACATCAGATTTACAAATTATCGTGTTAATTATGTTCGATACTGAAATATCCAGGTTTCGGTGCTTGTCAAACTAATCCGATGGAAGTCAACTAATTAGCAGGAAAAGCAAAACTGATATGAGCTAAACTGAGTTGACCTTTGACCCAAACTGAAAACACTTCGGAGGGAAAGAATTAAGTCTTCAAGAGAATAAGAACGCTTTATTAAAGAAAGCGTTAAAACGAGTTTTCAAAAAAAAATGTGTAAACTGATCACATGAAGACATGTGCTAAACTGATATCAAACTGAGCTACCTAACTGATTAATCGCAAGCATCTTACTCATGGCATTAGTTTACTATCGCAACCAGAATTGGATAAGGCTTCCCATTCAAAACTGACAACGCCAAGTTACAGAGAGAAAGCCAGCATACTATTGTTAGAGAATGTTGGAGAAAATACAAGCCAACTGTAAATTATTTGAATTCAAATGGAGTCGTTGGATAAAACACTGATATATATACAAGATTAAGAGAAGAAACATACAGTGCGAGATTAATAACTGTGTGAACCATTGAGGAATAATTGAGAAGAAAAAACACAAAGTGCAAGAACATTCAAAATACTCTCAAGAACGATTGTAGCCAACTGATCGAGCACACACATAAAAGATTATTCTGATCAAGTGTAGGATCAATCTGTGTTAAGATCTATCAAGTTATAAACTCCTGTATAGATCATTTGAGTGTTTTGTGAAAACACTATCATTGTAATAAGAAGCAGTTTAGGGTTGTACGTGTTCTTGATTCTAGGAGTTCTGGGATAAGTTATTTGTGTAAGTCCTAGTCTTAGATCGGGCTTTTACAAATTTCTTGTAACTGTCAAAGTCTTCTAAAGTGAATCATTTTGAGGTGAAAAAATGGGTGATGTAGGAGAGATTGAAATCTCCGAACATCCATAAACATCTCTTATGTTACTTAACTTTCAGTCTATCATTTCCACACACTCACGAAACTGATTAACCATTTGAATCTTGTTCTAATATGTTGATTGACATTTTTCGCACATACTTTGTTTGTAAATCAACATCGACACACGAGAAAAAAAAAAAGCTTAGTTGACTAATCTCAACTTGTAAAAGTTATTAGAGTAAATTGCTATAGTGACTCACCCTCAACCGATCATATCAAATTATTTATTATTTTATAATCTTTAAATTATATATCATTTACTATTTTATCACACAATCCAAATGGTAACTTTAATTTTCACAAAGTATTAATGTAAATATATATATATATTTATACAGCCATTGAAATTAAAGCAACTGGCAACAGTAGTGTATTGGATTTAGCCATTAATCTTTCGAACTTCAAAGATATTTAGTAGGCCCGATAATCTCTGAGATCGGAATAAATTTCAAAGCATAACCCATCTCACTACTTTGGGTTTTTTTTTATATTTAATTTTAAAAAAATAAATTTCAAAAATAAGTTGAATTGAAAACGGTTGCACATATACCGCAAAACACCAATGCTAACAGCGGACGCTGGAATTTTAAATTCCGGCATCCGCTTGAATGAGCAGCAAACTTGAATGATAGGCAGCGTCTACTACTCAATGCTGCGGACGCTGCTTAATGCATGGGGACTCCGGAAATGGGAGTCCCTATGTGCATTTCTTTTTTTTTTGTTTTTATTTTTTAAATAAATTATGAAATTAATAATATTTTATAAATTATTATTTCTTTAGTATTAATATGAAATCTAAACTTTAATTTTAATGTTTGAATACTCTAAAAAAAATATTATTTGAATATTTTTCAAAAAACAAAACAAAAAATTTACAGTTAAATAAATTAAATTGATTAGATAAATTTATTTTGATAAGATATATTTATAAAACATTAGTTAATCTAAATAATATATTTTCAATAAATTTATTTAATATTAAAATTTTAAATTTAAATTTTATTTTTAACTTAAATTTTAGGTTTATCCACAAAATCGAAGAACTTACACGAATCAAAATTAATTAAAATAGATATATGAATATGCTAACTAAAATTTAAGTTAAAAATAAAATTTAAATTTAAAAATATAATATTAAATAAATTTATTGAAAATATATTATTTAGGTTAACTAATGTTTTATAAATATATCTTATGAAAATAAATTTATTTAATCAATCTAATTTTTTTAACTGTAATTTTTTGTTTTGTTTTTTAATAACTTTTCAACATGGTTAACAAATTCAAAAATTATTTTTTTTGAGAGTATTCGAACATTAAAATTAAAGTTTAGATTTCATGTTAATATTAAAGAAATAATAATTTATAAAATATTATTAATTTCATAAATTTTTTTTTAAAAAAAAAGAAATGCACATGGGGACTCCCATTTTTGGGAGTCCCATGCATTAAGCAGCGGCCGCTGCATTAGGAGCGGAATTTAAAATTCGAGCGTCCGCTGACTTATTTTTGAAATGAATTTTTTTTAAAATTAAATATAAAAAACCCCAGTACTTTAGAGGCAATAAAATCGCCAAAAAGAACCCAATAAAATACGTATAGGCCCAATAAATATGAAAAAATAAATATGGAAAAAGTTGATTTTTTTTAAATACAAGCACGAGTAATCAATTACAATAAATGTAACGAAACTATCCGCACAACCGACGGGACTTGAGCATTGACCCGAGACTTGTTTATCTCGGACAAAAAAACTACTTAAATCTACCTAAATAAATTAAGAAAATACTCACAATCAGCGGGAATCGAACCTGAGACCAATTGGTCTCAGCCTCTCAGGGCCTCACCCTTGGCCATTGGGCTAAGGACTCATTGGCAAAAAAAGTTGATTTTGATATACACGTACTCGTTATATTTACTGCGCATCAAACTTTAGCAAAACCATGGGTGAACATTCGACCAAATCGAATTAATCGAAACCCAATTTAACTAAATATGTTTTTTGTCCGATTGTATTCAACCGAATTTTTCTCCAAAACCGAATTGGATTAAAATCCATTACTTCGCTCAGTAATTGAGTTAACCTATTTTTTAAAAAATTAAAAATTAATAAAGTAAATCTGAGATTTTTATAATAAAACACATTATGTCTAAACAACATTAAAATAACAAAAATGACCTACAATATTATTAATTAATAATTAAATATAAAAACAATAAACATTTTATAAACAATATTTAAATCCTAACAAAAAATTCAAAAATATAATTATTTAATAATTCGGTTAGTTTTACTAAATAAAGTTATAAGTTAAATATTATGTTGAATACTTTTAAAAATAATTATTTATCTTTACTCCTTTATTATATTATTACTTTTCATATCTCAGGCACCTGGTAAATAACCTGTATTATAATTTAATTGAAAGTAAAAACTAAATTTAGAAACTAGGGTATTTCGCACGCACATATAAATTTTCTGTTAATTAATAATTTTCGTGTTACGATCATAATTAAATGATTAAATATTAAAAATTTTGGTGTATATATATAGAGGAATGCTCAGCTGCTTAACCATGTTTTCCCACTTGGTCCGCGACCACTAAAACCCGGTAGTTGGTTTTAGTGTTTTTTTTTTCCATCACTAAAACCCAGTTGCGGACCAAGTGGGGAAACATGGTTGGGCAGCTGAAAATTTATATATATATATATATATATATATATATATATATATATAAACAAACCTTTAGATATATAAAATATTATTTTAACAATTTTTAAAATAGATTATATATTATAATTATAGATAAATTATAAATAAATTAATTACTGCTAGGTAGGAAAATCATCGATTACAAGATACAAATCTTTACAAATCTTATCTTGACATATTTATTTTTGATAACATATTTTAATAAGATACTTATCTTCAATAATAATATATTTTTAACAAGGTCTAGTCAGTGATCATTCTAATTATTTCCAAACGTGAAGAACAAAGATTCATAAAATACATATTGCTGCGTAAATCTAGCTAATATCGAAGAAGATGGCTGAATATTACTCTTGGTGCCAACAAAAATTATTCATGTCACCTCCGATGTTTAATACAGAGTCCGGAGCCTCGGCCGGGGTCGATTTCGAGTAACATTTAACTTAATTTACTTGCCCAATGTTCCGAATCATATAAGGTTGTTAACAAAAATTTGAGAAGTGAAGCTCTCTCAAACACTACCTAAATCTTCGAAGAAAAATGTTATTTGAAGGAGTCATTGATGGTCGGAAGAGTTGGAATTACCCGCGAGACCGTTTTCAGGACGAGATGCTTCCTATTATATATGAACATATGGATCAAATCTTTGAAGAACAAAAGACAGAGTTGTGCGACTTGCTCTTGAGATGCCATGTGGTCATTATTTCCACGGGAAGTGCATCAAAACATGGTTGAGGAGAAATCACCGCAGCCCTCTTCGCGTTTTCGGGATGAAAACATACTAGACATGCCATTTTTAGTAATATACTTTTTTTTTTTTTTGAAAATTAGTAATATATAAACTTGTATTTGGTTAGTTTACGCATCTTTTCTAAGGTTGATTTCTTTATGTTTCACATAAGAATTTTATGAAGTTGTAATCTGTCTGGTTTAAATTTGATACCCTTTAGGAGGCTATCATTGTGCTCTGAAAATTTTTGTTTTCAAGAATTCATATCTCATATTTGTTAATTGATATGGAAACTGCCTAAAGAAATCGTTCGAGTAAAATGAAATAACCCTTTAATTAATGCTTCCTTTGTTCTGAATCTCTGATTCATGTTTCTAACTCAAATGTTCTCTGATGTAATTTTGGGATGATGCATGTGACTACAACTTACATTATGATACATATAGAAACTATGGAAAATCACCGGAAGAAGCTATAACGATTTATTTTAACTTTGTTTGCGGATAACGAATTATTTAAAAATATATTTGTTTCATACGAAGTTTGACTCGATTTTTATAAAACATCATATTTTCAAATCATTATGTTATCCTTATACACTAGGCTCCATTTGATTTGACTGATATGATAATTAATACATAGATAAGTATTATAATATAATAAAAAATAAATAAAAAATGATAGTTAATATAATATTTGCTTTGATTGATAGATTATAGTTTATTTAATTTGATTGATTAAATTTTATATAAAAATGATAAATTATCATTTTGTAATTTTAATAATAAATAAAATATGAATAATATTATTTATAAGGGGTAATATAGTAATTTAAATTCAATGATTTGATTGATTTAAGATAAATAATTAATAATTAATAATTTGATTGATGTAAAATAAATAATTAATAAATGGATAAATAACATGACGAGAAGAACACATAATTGTATAAGATAAATTATACATAGATTAATAATATAGGCTACCAAACGGATATTATCATTCTTCTAGGCATTGTTTGGTTTGATGTATTATTAATCTATGTATAACTTATCCCAATTAATTTCGCCTTATTTTTTTCATATTATTTATTTATCTATTTATTAATTAATAATTTTACATCAATTAAATCAAATAAATTATAATCTATCCATCAAATCAAATAATGTATTAACTATTTTTTCTTATTTATTTTTAATTTATATTATATTATTTATCTATAGATTACTTATCCTATCACTCAAACCAAACGGTGCCCTATAGTATAATTTTCACCTTAGTGCAGCGTTGAATCTTGTCAGTGGGCCTATTTGTCCTTGAGGCCCAGAACAAAGTTATAATCATGTCCAGCCCAAAACTGAGGCCAAGTTGGGCCAGATTACCAATTGAGCTCAGCTTTTAATTATGAAAAATCGCCAAAAGAGCCCAATAAAATATGTAAAAGCCCAAAAAATGTGGAAAAATAGGTATAGACAAATGTTGGTTTTACATACACGAAAAATGTTGACATGTCAAGCTGCCAAGTCAACAATTGGACCAAAAAATAAAAAATTAAAAGTTCACGTATCAAAATCAAACTTTGAAAAATTAATTAAGAAACCAAAACAAAATAAATGAACAAGTTAATATATAAACCAAAAAATCATTTCTCCCAATAAGATTTAGCCGACCGAAAATATAATTTCATCTTATAAATGACTTTAACCATAATCCGAGTAACAATTTTTAGACGATATATTATGAGTGGGAAGTTGTGCGGAAGTAGACTTGAAAAGTCGTCTTTTCTTTAACATCATTATTCACCTTTCCAACCAAAAGCATTATCACTCATTCCACAAAAATAAAGCAAAAGCATTTACACTAAAATTCACCTTTCTTTTTTCTCTTTAATAAAATAATCGACTTATACAAACTTTATTTTAAAAACTACATTGTTTCATCTTTACACATATCCATGTAACATATTCCGATTTTTTTGATCATGATCTATAAGTTTTTAAACATAAATTTTGTAAAATTCGATCTAATCAATAAAAAATATATTATTTAATTTAATTTAATTAAGAGAAATGTATCACGTTTATCGAAGTCTATTAATTCCAAATCATCCGATAAAGCTCCCCTAGAGTTGACGCCTCAACTTCAATTCTCATCCCTCACAATATATATATATATACACACACAAACATCCTTCATTTTTTAATAAGTGCATGTAAAGAACCAAATCCCCTTTGATATACGCAAACATGCATCGATTTCAAACCCCTAACCCTTCCACCATAACATTCAACCCCACACTCTCCAAATACTACATAACCTTCGGCGGAGCAACCATCGAAACCACCGTCACCTCCACCGCCGCCACCGCCGCCGAATGGGTGGCCGAGATCACCACCCTTTACGCCGGAAGGCCCACGGTGGTCGGTCTCGACGTCGAATGGCGGCCACATCCAGTCCAATCGATGAGCAACAAATCAGCCACCCTTCA
The DNA here is from genome assembly GCF_033568475.1 of Henckelia pumila. NCBI lineage: Eukaryota > Viridiplantae > Streptophyta > Magnoliopsida > Lamiales > Gesneriaceae > Henckelia > Henckelia pumila. The sequence goes on along the minus strand of NW_027331861.1, from coordinate 105,712 downwards.
ACTGTGCATCGATGGGAAATGCTTGATCCTTCAGCTCTTCTACATGGACGAAATCCCGGAATCTCTCAAGAACTTTCTCATGGACCCCAACTTCACGTTCGTGGGGATCGAAGTGGGAGACGATATCTCCAAGTTGAAGAACGAATATGGGCTGGAGTGCGTCAGCAGCAGGGACGTGAGGGAGGCGGCTAAAGAGCGGTGGCCGGGGCGGTTCCGACGGCCGGGATTGAAGGATCTTGCTTTGGAAGTGTGTGGGATGAACTTGAGAAAGCCTAAGCATGTGTGCATGAGTAATTGGGAAGCAAGAGAACTTAGTAAATATCAGGTTGAGTATGCATGCCTTGATGCTTATGCTTCTTACAAGATTGGTCACAAGCTCATTATAGAGCCAGCCTAGCTAATTCATCCATTAAAGGCTTCATTTGGTATGTAAGAAAAGATGTTCAATAAATTAGTATTGGTGATAAATTGAACTTTATGTGATGGTAATTAGGTTTTTGGAATTATATATTGTTTGTATTATTTGAAAATTGCATACATTAGAAAATACTTATATAAGCAATTTATTAAACACAATATATAATAAATAGAGGGAATGTTAATCAAATTTTTATTTGGGATACTTCTTTCCAAGGATGAATTTGTAAAACAACTTGTGCTTTATTTATGGTTAAATAAATAAAAGGACATTCAGACATAAAAAAAAATAAAATAAAATCGAAAGGACCTTTTATACTATTCCGAGTGAAGGAGATCATACCTTTGTCCGATGATATTATTAATTAATTAAAACATATATATGAACCCATATTTTGGAGCTTTTCGTATTTTTTAGTCCGGATAATGCTACATGTACATAGATGATTACACGTTACATGCATTTTTCAAAAAAAAATTTCAAATAAAGTGCAGGGATAGTTGTGATTTTAACTGACTTAAAAAAAATAGTTGTGATTTTAGCACATTACGTGGAATGAATTTTTTACCATTAAATACTTTTAAATATATATATATATATATATATATATATATATATATATATATATATATTACAATTAAATCGTTATCACATGACAAACGCGCTTCCTATAATCCTATTCCTTATGGTGGATCCAAATATAGAGCATAAATATTGGACATCCGATTGAAGCATATAATTTTAAGCTAAAATTGTCCATCATGAAAAATGATTGGATCGAGTTCGATTCGGGAGATATCATAATTTTAATCAGGGATGTTCAAACTTCAGTTTGAAAATTTAAAAAATCGTAAATTTCAATTGAAGAAATCAAATACCAATGTGAAAATCGAATATTTTATATTCGGATATAAATGTTAAAATCAAAGCTAATAGAGTTCGATTTCTTTTATATACGTCAAAATCAAACCCAAAAAAACTAAAAAATTTATCAATCTTTAGATAAAATATATATTATGAGATGATATTTAGTGAATTAAGAATCTTTTTGAATAATGTAGTTGATTGTTATTTATTTAATTCATTTAGATTTAGATTTTATATTTAAATTTTACACTAGAAAAATATCTATATATATATATATATATATATATATATATTATTTTAAAAAAAAATATTTCAATCACTATTAAAATAGTTCTCAAAACGAATAAATCGCAAAAGAAAATGGATTCGGACATCAAGTTATATATTTCTAAACGAAAAACAAAAAGACCAAAATAGATTTATCAAAATCAAACCAAACCGAGATCTAAACATTCCCATCATGTATAAATTACAGTGTTATAAAAGGCAGCGCCTACGATCGCCTAGACAATAGGAGATTGTTCATCGTTTCGATTTTAAACAGTTGAAGTTTCTGAGAGTTATTACATTAATTGGTGGTTTAGGACACCTAATCGCCGCCTAGACGCCTCAAAATCCACCTAGACGGCTGCCTAAATCAACTTATAAGATATTGTATTTTTTAATTTTAATATTTTTTTAAAAAAATTATTTAACATATTTGTCCATCAATTTGTATCGGATAAAAACGACAAATACATTATGTATTTTGAGTTGAATTTGATAACAAAAAATTATTGGATAAATATTAAGATAAACGATAATAATTAAATATTTAGACTTGAAAAAACGCAACTTACATGTTAATTAGATAAAGAGGAATTATTGAAAAATATTAAAATAAATCAAACTAAAATAATTAGATATTTATGTTAAAAAGAAAAAACCGTCTAGGCCCGCTTAAAATGCCGCCTCAGCCAGCCTAACAGTATGTTTGGATGCCTAAAAATGGAATTTGGAATTGTATTTAGAATTGGAATTTGATTTGGATTTTAAATTCATGGAATTCAAATTTCATTTTGGTGTTTGGAAAAAAGTTAAAATACATATTGGAATTTAATAGCATAAATTTTAAGAAAATGATATTTTGTAAAAAAAATGTTAGGAAAACTTAAATTTGTAACTAAAGTTTATAAATTTATTATTACAAATAATTTTATTATTTTAAAAACCCAAATCTCATGAAATCCCATGAAATCCGATCAATTTTGTAAGGATTTCAGTTAGTTAAATGAAATTCCATGAAATCACATCAAATACGAATCCCGTTTTAAAATTTCATTTTGTCAAACACCAAAACCGTATTTGCAAATCCAAATTCCACCAAATCCACTCCAAATCCAGTACACCGTAAGACTTTTTAGAACGTTCATAAATTATAATGGGGTGTCCGGGTAAGGTTATAATATTTATGGGTTCTCCCAAAACTTGTGAAACATATGACCAAGCAATGCATTTAGCTAAGCTAAAAACCCTAAACTGAATTAAAAATGCAAACTTTATCTCAGTTATTTCTCCTACTGTCACAAAAAGAAACAAAAAATACCCAATTCATTCAATCGCATAAAGAGAGGAAACTAAAAGGGGTCAGTTATGCATATTGCTCGGAGAAATCTATTGCACATACACCCATCCAATATCTTGAATCAAGTTTGTATTTTTCCTTGACATCCACTATTTTTTTTATGTTGAAACTCATTTCCATGTTCTAAGTTGATTTTTTTTCCTTTTTCTTTTTTTGAAGTGGTTGCGTCGTTTCATAATTTTTTCTTGTTCTGTGTAATTTAGAATTGGATTAAGTGATTGAGTTTGTTCCTGGGAATTCTGCCCGAGCTGGTTGAGAAATTTTGGGGCGTTGATCCGAGTTCAGAATAGTTTACAGTTGAAAGTGAAGCGGTTGTGTATACAGTAAACTATTTTTAAATATGTGTGTGTGTGTGTAATTCACTTTTATTTCTGCAAGAACTGGTAACTGTGCTTGTAATTCACTTCCTGCTCATTTCAAGTCATTTTGCTACCATGTTAAGAGTCATTGGGTTAATCAGTTATTTCTGTATGAGTTCATTGTACCTATTAGTTGTTAGTTGTGGAAGGAATCATTTTTTGGATTACATTCATGGTGTATTGTTTAGAAGGTTGTAGAGAGATTCACATTTTTTTCCTAGTATGATCGAATTTACATGACATGCATTTTCTTTTAAACTCATGTTATTGAGCCATTGATTATATGAGCCATTGATTAAAAGGTAGTCAAGGCCAGTGCATATTCTAGTCGGGCAGTTCGCGATGTGGGACAACCATCGGCTGCCACTCACCCTCAGGTGTTTCTTTGCAATCTGCTACAAGTTATTTCGTTACTTACAATGCTGATGTATATCATCATAGCAATTGAGCTTTTACTATGGGCAGGGAAAGTTAAGCTTTTGTAATCAATGTTATCGTAGATAATAAAGGAAGGAGAGATTACGCCTGGCATCAGCATTGAAGAATATATATCGAGAAGGAAGAAATTGTTGGAACTTCTTCCACATGATAGTTTAGCGATTGTTGCATCTGCCCCAGTAAAGATGATGAATGATGTTGTGCCATATAAATTTCGACAAGATGCTGATTATCAATACATCACCGGCTGCCAACAGCCAGGCGGCATTGCAGTTTTAGGCCATGACTGTGGTTTATGCATGTTCATGCCGGAAGCAAAGCCTGATGTAAGCCAAAAGTTTCCCATTCCTTTTTAAATTATTTTTCTTAAGTAACTTGTTAATCAACACTCTTCTAAGAAAATATCAGTGTGCATGTAATCCAAGATACAAGTAATAACTCCCTTTTAAATATGACTTGTCTGAACCATGGAAATGACAGAATACCACAAACTTGAGAAAGAAGCTATCAAGTTCTAGTTGTAACCATTTATCATGTTTCAGGACATCATGTGGCAAGGAGAGATTGCTGGAGCTGATGTAGCTCTTGGGACATTCAAGGCTGACAAAGCGTACCCACTAAGCATGCTTGATAAGGTATTGATCGTCTTCCTTATAGCATATTTCATAAACTTTCAGCATATTTCAAATGTGCATCAGTGAGATACACCTGCAAACCTAATAATATTTCCTACTAAAGCGTAAATACTTCAAATAATTGTTGTATCTACCTGAATTTTTCTCCAGATTGAGGTTTGTTTTATGAGGTGAAGATTAGAAACGGCTCTGTCCATTGCTGTTGTACTAATGTATTCACCTCATCTTATCATCAAGGACTACCTCTCGTTCGTGCTTTGTTGGAAAACAACAGATTATTTATCTATACTTCTGATGTCTTTAACTGTTTGTAATTTCAACTATCCAAAGACAAATTTTACTTTTTGTGCAACATGTAGATCACAATTCATCAGTACCTCTGCAGCACCGCCTGTAAACAAACAAACAAATAATATGTTTTGGCCAACATAAAGAAAATTGTTTATTCCAGATAACTTTTTTATTTGTATTTCATAAGTTGTGCTAAAGGACAACATCAAACCTGGTGTTTTAAAAAGTTTAGGTAGTGTTGATGAATATGTAATAAAGGTTAACTTTGTAATAAGATAATACAATGACAGAGTTTGGATCTGGAATATGAATATTTTTTCCGGTTTCAGTTTTGGTTGTTCTCAATCCTTTTGAAAACCAAAAGTAAAAAAATTGAAAACTAGGTTACCTGCCTCCATGCCAACTTTTTGTGCATAGATCTAAGTTCATTGTTTAGGTTAGAGTGTTAGACTTATGACTATCTACTGCTTCTCTGGCTTTAGATGCTCTATTTACGTTTTCCTCCAATTCTCTTAACTTTCTTTTTTCAGATTCTCTCAAGGATGATAGAAAGATCATCCCAGTTGTTTCATAATGTGAATACATCTAAATCTATTTATACAAACTTGGAGGCATTTCAAAGAGCAACTTACAATGGCAAAGTTAAAGATTTTTCAGTCTATACTCATGAAGCACGATGGGTTAAATCACAAGCAGAGCTCAACTTGATGAGGCATTCTGCATCCATAGCTTGTCAGGTATCGAGTCCATGTAAGGGTTGTAGCTAAGCAAGCTTATTCTTTTGGATGCAATTTTTCTGTCCAGACGTAGTTTTCGAACCAAACTACACCTTGTGGCTATTTTTATGAGCTTACAATTTGAATAGACGTCGTGTAATTTTCGGGCACACGCTTTTACCATTTGAAAGTAATACACTTAATAAGAGATCAAAACACTAGCACGAGAATATTATTCTGATTTATCATGCAATTCTTATATGGATGCTACTGGCGTTTTAAATGCAATTTCTTATATGATGCTACTGATTTATTTTAAAATTTTATTTTATTGCAGTATCTTATTACACACTCATCTTTGGAATCAGTGAGATTAATAGTTTTAGTATATATTTTTTTGTTTCTTCTCTAGCCATCACATCTTCCAATGTAGGAACTTCTAAATTTCTACAAAAACAAGCTCACCATTTGTTTCTTCAGACTTGCTGCTGCCTTTTTTTTCAGACTTTGTGATTTGCCATTCTAAATTAGATGTGTGCTTGGATAATGCAACTAAACGGCATTGCAGTACTCATTAAACTGATAGAGTGCATTGTGGGTCATTTGCGTTGATAAAAATGTTAAACCCACTCTCCACTTTCTGACATGGTTATTTGCCTGCAAATGTTATCCTATTTTCCTTTTTACATATTTCATATTGGATAGGCTCTTCTCCAAACGATGATGCATTCAAAATTATTTCCTAATGAAGGAATGTTGTCGGCAAAGTTTGAATATGAATGCAGAATGAGAGGCGCGCAAAGAATGGCGTAAGTGTTTTCTTTTTTACTTATAGAAATTGGTAACTGACAGAGCAAAGTGATAATCACAAATTTGCTTCCAAGTCCCTTTCTACAACATGAAAATATTGCCTTGACGCAAGAAGTTAGAGTGGAGAAATTTAAACTTCCATGATGATGTAGATTGAAAAGTTTCTCTATTTTGAAAATTTATCTTTATATCCATTACTTGCACTTGTTAGCGAGGATATAAACTGTGAGATTTCCTATTGTGTTGCAAGCTGATGATTTTTCATGTCGTATTCAATTTTTGTTTTTCACAGATTCAATCCTGTAGTTGGTGGAGGGCCCAATGGAAGTATCATACATTATGCAAGGAATGATCAGAGAGTGAGTTTGACGCCTCTCATATTTCCATTCAATTTAAATTTTATAATTAACTCGTGTAACTTATGTACAGATACGAGAAGGCGACCTTGTCCTCATGGATGTTGGATGTGAGCTCCATGGCTATGTTAGTGATCTTACTCGTACGTGGCCACCTTGTGGAGGATTCTCATCATCTCAGGTATCTTTGTATTGTTATAGCTTACTATAACTAATTAGTCAGGCTTTCTTCACCTGTCTTATAACTGTACATGTTACAGAATTTTCACCTAAAGACATTTTAATTCTTGGTAAGAATTTTGAAGACGGCTTTACCCCCCACTAGTAAGAGCTCACTCATAGTGCATGTACCGAAGGATGTAGAAATGGAATTTGAAGTCTCCATTTGAATGTTTCTTGCTGGTTTGTGTTTGTGTTTTGTCGGTAGCCACCATTATATTTGTGGCAGCCATTATACTACCATGTTAGGTTCCTTGGTTGATTATTTATTTTGAATGTAGATTTTGATCATGTAAAAGATATATGGTCGGAAAATTTTATTGTTTAAGAATAAACAATTAGATATTAAATGAATCTAACCAACCATGTAGTGCAAACAAAAATATTTACTCTTTTGGCTATCAATTTGGAACCACTGGTGTGTGTGAGACCTATAATATCTTAATCCATGGGTTAAGTGTTAAATTCACGAGTAAGATAGGCAGGAGCAATCTCTGAAATCCGAACAACTAGTGGAATGATCTTGGATTTTGTTACTTCACAGTTCACGGTAAGGATGTCATGTTCTTAAGTAGGTATTTTGAGCCTCAATCCCGCATGGATATGAAATGAATGAATAAAAAGCCGACAAATGCGAAGCTTTTTGGTTGATCACATTTAAACAAGTCCTTGCAATCACCTAACCATCAGATTGTGAAAGGTGTAAGAGCAGATCCCAAAAGTAATAATAATGCAGAAAGGCAATTTGGTAAGCATTCGTGTTGATTCTAGATTGTGAAAGAGCATAACAAGGATACCAAATATCCATCAAACGAGTGATTGCGATGTCCCACATGGGCTATTGGAAAGAATGGTTTAGATGTATGTGGTGGCAATTAATTGCAGTTCTTGTGTGAGTAATTTTGTATTTTTTCTGCTGTGATAAGTTGCTTGAGGCTTTTAATTGTCCTCCAATCAAAGGGTCAAACAATTTCATCTTTAAAGCTTTAAATGCTTTGCTCTTTGATGTTAATCTAGAGTAATGTTTTGTTGTAATTATTCAGGAAGAACTTTATGACCTTTTATTGGAGACAAATGAAGAATGTGTAAAGCTCTGTAGACCAGGCACAAGCATTCGAGAAATACACAACTATTCGGTAAAGCTTGAATGGACCCAACATGTCTTTTCTTATGTTCGTATTGCTTAAATTATATTAGACCCTTGGATAGAAATTAGTTTCTCAAGTTTAGTCTTCCCTTGTTTTAAACTTGATGTAGTCAAACAACTGATATCTAGGTACCTCTACCTTTATTTATTTATATTCATGTTTACATGCACTTATATTGGGAATCATTTGGACATTGGTTTTATTCTTTTGAGAAATTACCATTGCATTCTTTTGTGTTTTCAATGTGTTCCTCTCATTTTATTTTCTGCTACTGTTTTACCTGTGTACCACGGACTCTAATTTGCTTATTTTGCTATCTCTAATCATCAATTGAGCAGCAGCTTACTGACTAAAAAGATTTGTACTTTTCGGTTAGGGCAATAAATTGCGGAGAGGATTTAAAGAAATTGGAATACTGAAAAAAGATAATCCTCAAATTTACCATTCGCTGAACCCTACCAATATAGGTTATTTCAACTATTTCACCCACTTTTGTACTTAAATTTTATGTATTAGAAATTTTGTTCTCTGGATAAATTAGCGATGTATATATCGTGCCTTGATATTTGTCCTGATTTTGCATTCATTAATTGTATCCTAGGTCACTATCTCGGAATGGATGTTCATGATTGCTCAAAAATTAGCTATGACCGCCCCTTGAAACCTGGTGTTGTAAGTTTTATTGTGAATTGGCGTTTTAACTTTTTTGTTATAAACTGATTAGGAGTAGTGATTGGAAGAAGGATCGATTTTTAACATTTATCCATCGAGAAAGGAATGTGAATTTGATGCACCCAAATTGAAGCTCTGACTTGCCGTTCTTTGTAGTCGTATACAAATGGTCAAGTAACAAAGAGACCTCCACTTGCTTTGAAAATTTGTATTCTGTCTTTTGCCTTTTTCTTTTCTTTTTTTTTGTAACTCTTATTCTACTTTTGCCTTTGACAGGTAATCACAATTGAACCAGGAGTTTATATTCCTTCTAATTTTGATTGTCCTGGGAGGTACTTTTGTCACTTTACCTAATTAATCTCTGTTCCTTTGCAAAATTCTAAACCAGAGTCGTACTTATGCTGTGTTAGCCTTTTGGAGGAAATTGTTTGGTTTGCTCAATGATAAACCTACATGTTAGAGCCTGATAACATGAAAATGCTTCCAGAAAAATAAACTTACTTTTGCCTGTATTATCTAAGTAGACGTCTCAGCAAGTTAATTAAAAGAAACCATGAAAGTTTTGATGCTATCACAACATGATCCCAATAATTTCTACCTAAAGGGCACTCGTTATGTGGTCAAATATCGCTCACCTGATATTTTCTCGTGTTGGTAGAAAATGCTTACTTCTTTAACCATGTTGTACTGGTTAAGTTCTCTAAATCACTGAGTTCACCTCAGAATATCTCCCCGTCCAATAAAACTGAAACAGCAAAGCAATTGCCAAAGCTGCAAACAGGATTGTTTGCTTGCATTTTAAGTTTTTAACCAAGCTATCAGTAATCACTTCAAATTATTCATGAGGTTGGGCATAATATGCAGGTATCAAGGAATTGGTATAAGGATAGAAGACGAAGTTCTCATCACAGAATCAGGATATGAGGTAAATCTTTGTGGATTATTGCTCCATCATTCGGGAGTCTATTATGTTTATCATTTATGGCTGGATGGTGTATCTACTCTGTGGTATGTTAAAAGAGCAAGTGTCACATCTGAAAATGAAGTGGTGGAAACACCCTTGGTGTTTGTTGAATAAATGCAAATTAAGCCCGATGACAACTTAAGCTTTTGTGAAATAGTAGGCTACCCTCGACGCCAATAATTTTTTCATTTATAGATGATAACATTTGAGCAGCACAACATGTTTTCCGGATCCTTATTATTGGCAAAGGCCTATGAGTGTCAGGTCAAGTATTCCTAATGTTTTTCTGGAAATGTTGGGAAAAAATTGCTTGTTTAGAAGAATCAAGTAGAACATCCCCACCAGTTTTTTGTCCTTGAAAAATTGACTGATATCCCGTTTGTGAACGATAAAAAATAAAAAGTATTAGGGAAGAAAATGCCAAGAAACTACTTAATTGTTACAGAAAGGTATAATGGTAAAATCCATGAGAGTTATAGTGTAATGATAATCAGACAGCATAGATTCTATCACAAAAACTCTTCGCAAACATAGAGGGGGGAATCTTCCATATGGTTTTTTCATAGGTTTGTTATTTGGCCATACCAGAGGACACTTGGCCAAAAGTATATGTTGGTGTGATTTTGACGTATACCATTCTATGTAGGTGCTTACTGGTTCAATGCCAAAAACTATTAAGCACGTGGAATCTTTGATTAACAATTTGTGTAACGGAAATGGAATGGAGACGCAAAACCTTATGACAGCGGCTGTTAGTTGATCGATGGATCCAACGAATTCAAAGATTAAGAGTACTTTCAATAAATGAAGCCCCTTAAGTTCAAGAAAGTCCATAGGAAAAGGAAAACAACGAGGAAGGTACTTCAGAATTGGTCATCTCTGCGTTATTTTCTTTAAAAAGCTTTCCCCTCGATTACCAGCTCTTAGCATGAATCCCTTTAATTTTGTGGGAGTGGTTGGAGTTGAGTGGATCGATTTGATGTAGTTAATATTGATATTCTTGTTCTTAATTGACTTTGTTCTAGCAAACAGATTATTATAGAACAAATTTTCCATGCAACATGCTCTTATCTGGATTTGAATTTGGAATTTATCTGACTGTGAGACTCATGCAAGTTATATGGTGACGGTGCAGATTTGTTAATCCAATCAGTTAACATTTTTCCAAATATTTAGGTAAATATTTTTTTTAAAAAAAATTAAATACAAATTTTTTTTAAAACTATAGATTACATAAAATGCCAAATTCAAATATAAAATTGGTGTATTCATAAAATAATTTTTAAAATTCAGCTTAACAAATTAAAATATAAGTGATTTTGTTAGCATGCGAAAACTACATTAATGCCTGGTAATCGTACTAGATCCAAATCTATCCAAGATTGAGACCAACTATCCTCGTCCAATATATAATATTTCTGTTAAATGGACATAATTTAATTGTTTTTTATGTTTCTTTTTTATATTCCTTCTACTACATTATTTTGTATGGAAGAATGGACACATAATTCATCATAATGTGGCCCATTACTAATGTTAAGTGTTAAGAGAAGATTTAACAACAAACACAACTTAAGATATTAAGGGGGTGGTAAATATTATGTCTTTGGAGAAGTAATTAATTAAATTTATAAAATATGAAAAGATGGGAAAATAAGAAGTTAGATAACTTTTGAAAATAAAAGTGAAACCTGAAAATCAAAAGTGAGTATGACGCCAATCTGTTACGATTGGGAGAAGTATTGGGTTCAAGACCATTTAAAACTCCCACCCCCAATATAATAATAATAATAATAATAATAATAATAATAATAATAATAATAATAATAATAATAATAATAATAATGTCAGATAAATAAGATATTTTAGCACTAATTATGCTAACATAATTATTTTTGTACAAGCATAATCACCATCCCACCAATTTCTAGATTTCATTTGAATTACACAAAATCAACATATAAAAATGATTTTTATTTATGTTCAAATCCAATAAACACAGTGATTTCAAAAACTACATGAGCGTCATTCAATAATTGCATGTAAATATACATTTTATTTATTATATTGTATTTATTTTGAGTCACACTCTGGTCAGTGCTCATTCAAATGTGACAAAGAAAAGTAGAAAACAAATATAACGGTAGATATTTGATATGGATATAAAAGTACGTCAAACATATTACATTTACAGTTCTTCTCTCAATGCTCTATGAAATTTATAACATAATAAAATTCTCAAATTCAACGTCTTGTAAATGAAATAATATCAGTATAAACTTCGATTTCGGCTATAGCTAACATAAATTACGAGGCCACTCGTATAAATATGAGGGCGCCTCCATCTAAGAGTTGCTCGAAGCAACAATATGCCTGAAACAAACTCGTGTAAGTTTTGTATAAAAATAGCATCATTGAACTACCCATAAAACTACCCTATGTACAGCAGAGACCGAACCTTCGCTATTGGAGAATCTGGTTTTCATCAGACTAGAATCTGTGACTTGGCAAGCCTACGGGAGCACTTCTTACGGCTAGAGTTGCTCAAGGCACAGACACAGGTTTCGAGAAGATCGTAGTCTTCTTCCCAAAACAAAACGGATGCCATTTTGGGATTATCTAGCAGCATTTTAGATGTCAGATATCCAGCGATTGACCATGTTTGGTACAGTCTAGCTTGTTTTCCTATGAACTTTCCATTCCTTGTGTCGTAGTATTCAGGCCATTGATCTGTTTGAAGCCTTTTTTCCGCTAAAGTGATTGCTTCCTTGGCCAGTTCTGTCCGACCCATCTTCATGCATGCCAATGTGAACTGAGAGAACATAAGACAAGAATTCAAGAAAGGTTGTTATTGATTAGCTGACAATGTATAATACCCGTCTTTTACTTCTCTCTGATTATCCCTGGTTGATCGATATAGATTCATAAGAATCTGATATCAACATAACATACTTGGGAGTATACGTTTTCTAGTTGTGGACCAAATATACAAGAAATCACCCTCTGAAGTTTCTACCAACATTAAGCTGATTCTTATGGTTCTTTTCCTTCATTTTCATCAGAATGAGTTAATTATTTAACACCATTCGAACAAATCTCTAGCACGAGAAAAAGTTAATTTCCATGCTATATTTACCTGCCATAGAAGAGTCGGCCAAGATCCACCATTATGGTACGACCATGGTCTGCAAAAATTCCAATAAATAACGTTCAGGACATTATACTTTAGATATCTAAAAATTTCAACCACATTGGAAGTTGAAAACGACGCATCACCAAGTTGTGGGGACTTACGTATTCTTTGGGTCACTGCCAGTGATTATTCGCCATTCTTCTGACTCCAGAGCAGGGTAACATATCTTCAAAGGCATTTGACCAATAAGATCATCCCATTTAGCTTCTATGAGATTGAGTATAGCCTCGTTTTGTTTTGGAGTACACAAGGACGACACTATGGACCAGAGATTTCCAAGTGTGAAGAACCTGAAGTCCATGTGAGCTGGCTGCAGATTGCCAATAAGATAACCACCCGTCTCAGGAATCCAATGCATCAACCAGTGAGGAATTTGTTCCGGGTATATATTAAACTTGTTAGTGGCTTCCATGGAATACTCCTCGGTCTTATATCTGTAGATTTCATTAATTTTCTTCAGATCAACCCAGTAATATTCACGAATATGAAATGACAGCGCACTGAGCCTATTACTGACAGCCCTGACCAAATTTTTGGATCCATCATCTAATGTAAGCATCTCACGCGAACACCGAAGGGCTGAGTAAAACAAAGCCTGCAAGATGAAACATGTTAAGAGCAAACCTTTGAATTGTTCTTCCAAGGTCTCCATCTCAAAATCATCCTGTGTATGCATTTGCTTGGAAATTTTTTATAGCTTAATCATACACATACTCTCCCATTAATAGGGAAGTAAATCATGCCGTATATGATAGTGAGCCAAATATGCAATTTTTAGTTGATATCCGAAGATGAATTGAGCTTTCCCTCACCAACTTTAACAGCTAAATTATGAGAATTAATATCAATTTCTCAAAATTCAAATAGTTAGTGATGTCACAGAAAAGGAAGTCCACGAGATTTTTGAGTGAACAACAAAGTAAACAAAACAGTCTGGGAGAAAAGCCCAAAATAAAAGCAGCTAAGATATTTATACATAAACACACAAGAACTGAAGGAATGACTTACTTGAATCTCTAAGGGATGCCCATGAATACCCATTCGCCGATCTATCATACAAGAGCCATCAGTGACAAGCAATGAAGGAAACATATCGAAACCATCAGACAAGCAAAGGTTTAGAATCAGTTTTATCCCTGTCTGAACATCCACTCTTTCCTGTAATGCATAGTCACCAGTAAGCTTCCCATAAGCTCTCAATAAGATGATCCACCATAGTCCTACACAAAAACTTCAAATTTTAATTCTAAATAACCAGTGTGTCGTGTTGACAAAAATGGGAAATGACTGTTCTAATTCATATGCAGTTGAATTAAACAAAGCTAATTTCATTAGAAAAGGAACATTAAAATGAAATAAGAAAAGAGATCAAATAAAGCCACATATTTACACAAACTCAAATACACAGCTACTAATCACTAGCATTAAGTAGAAACACGTACCAGAGTCCACAGGTGCTACACGGCCAATAGCTGACTCTCCAAAATCGGGATCTAAAACTTCTTCAAACTTGTTATCATCTAAAGCTACAGATCTAACTTTAAAACTTGCTGGCATCAATCCTTGTCCAGGGCTGTAGCAGTCCACTGTTTTCTCCCAACTCTAGTAATAAATAAGAAAACATGAGGAACAAGAAATATAAATGAAAAGAATTAAGTAACCAAATCACACCCCAAGTGACCTAAAAAAAAGATCAGTAAGATAAATATTTTAGAAAACCAAGAACTAAGCCCGAGCAACAAATCATTTTCGTTTCATGTTATCATCTAAGAAAATGAATAGCATATTGTAGAATGTAGACTGAAACATAAATTGTAATGGCAACAAAGAAAACTAGCATTGCATTTCTAATCCAACATGCATTTATGTAAAGTTTAAAATGTATTCTAGTTCTCATCAACTGAAACCTGCAGCATACACCCATACGTCATTTCAAAGTAAAATATAGAGTAAAAGGTCTTCTCTGTTACAATAAATAAGGAAAAACATTTTAAATTGTAGATCTTCTCATGATTAAATTCATCCAACCTCCCAATCACCACCACAATGGAATTCCCAGAAAACTGATTAAGCCTCAACACTTTAAAAATGGACAAGTAAATAAATTTCTAAACAATATCCCCAAACAGTTTCACCAGAGGTTTCATAATTATATTCCTATGTAATGCCATCAGACACCAAGATCCGATTCCTCTACCCTATTTGATAGATCCCAATACCCAATTAGTTCTTCCACTCTTCGTTAACTTTCTGTCATTTGCAGTATGCAATCATTTGATACCTCTAAAACATGCAAAATAATCCACTCAAACCCTTTACTTTCCATAATCTCAATCCATCGAAAATGCACTTTAATGTAATGACCAATACATGGGGGAAAATTCAGCTTCTTTAAATCTAAACAACCAACAAAGTAGAAAGTGGAATTCATCATAGAACAAATTTTAAAACAAAATAAATATAAATAACGGATACATCATCAGTATCTGTGCATGTAATTATGTAAATGGGCATAATTGAAAATCAAAATACCTGTAGTTGCAAGGTGTGAAGCAGAAAATTCCTCACAATCTCCCCTTCCCCCTTCAGCAAAAACGCAAAGGCCGACGGCACAAAATCTCTTATAAACACCTGATCATAGTTCAGAGGCAACTTGTCGTTAGCATCATTGGCAGCCAGAGTCCCCACAGGACTCCCACAATACGTCACGATGGCGTTCCTCAGCAGCCTCCACGCCTCCTTTTCCATCTCAGACTCTTCTTTACCTGCTCTCACACTCTTAGTTTCATCTAATCTCTCACTTTTTACATCATTTTCAAGATTTTCAGACTCCATCTCATCTCCATGAATCTTTGCATTTGAATCCAAATCAATCTTTTCCACCGACAATGGCTTGGCATTAAGCCCGCCATGCACATAAATTTTCTCGAAATTCTTGTCATTCACGCGGGTTTCAACAGAAGTTGACAAATCCCTGATATTTGATGCAGCACAAGCAATCACAAAATGGCTTCTCGGGCAAGAATCACGGCAGCGGATGCTTGACAAAATACCCGACTGACCCCAATTCCTATTTTGGGAAGAACATGATCTCCGAGCATTGCTGAATATGGTTTTAAACCCGGGAAACCGAGAGGAACATGTGTGAAACTTGTGGGTTCTAAATTGAAAATTGGAACAAGCCGAAAACTTGGAGGCTTGCGGAAAAGAAACAACCAATAAAGGCGCGTTCTTGCAAGGTAAAAAGATTCTACTACCGGGCTTCATGTTAAAAAATCTGACCGATTTCATTCTAAAACTGGTATATTACCAAGAACCGGAGACGAAACCAAGAAAAAATCTGTAACAGATCGTATAATATGTACAAGAATCAGATACTATTCAATTAAAATCTAGTTCTTGGTGGCCAATACATATATCCATGACAAACGGATATAAGAAATGTGGAAGGCAAAAATTCGAGGAAACAATATCGGATTTTGTGGGAAAGAAATGATGGGTGTTCTTGAAAAATGGGCAGTGGCCGATTGTGGGTTGTGGCGCAAGCAATCCCCTATTGTTATACGAGCAATGGCGGCTCGTATTGCATTTCTTGCGCGTGTGAAAAAACCCTTCCCCTGAATTTGGATAGCTCTGCTGACGCATATTGGAATTTTTTTATTTTTATTTTTTTTTCCCCTTCAAATCATAGTAATATTTCTAGTGTCAAAAATTATTTTTTTTTTTTGAAGAAAAGTGTCAAAAAAAAAAAAAATTTTATATAAATAACTCAAATTAAAAGAATAAAATCGATTAGACCGTTTCACTAAAAATTAATTTTATTTGATATGCACTGATAATCATAGGATTAATGTAATAAGCTAAAAATCACAATTAATCAAATAAATCATATAATATTGTGCAATAAACTCGCCTAACAAATGTTATAGGAGAATTGAAATACGTATCATTCATTGGATATATTTTGGCAATTATATAAAGTTGGAATTGAAATAAAAGACAAAAGAATATGGTCCATGTGAGATAAATGTGGAATTAATAGCAGGCCCACGGTTCCTTATATTAAAATATAGTTATTTGTATCAAATTTCCTTGTAAAATATTAAAAATGTACAATTTTCTCCTGTGAAATTTTAATAAGCATATTCAACCCTTATCTTTTTTTAAATTAGCACACGTGCCTCTTTATATGAGCGATTGTTGCGCATACGCCCCTCATGCAACTAGGTCAATATTTTGATTTTTTGGCATCAAATATCCCTGTTAAATATTAAAATTACATATTTGACCCTTAAAAAGTATAATTTTTAAATTTATTTAACACATAAAATCCAATTATAAAATATTTATCAAACATTTACATTTTATGAATTTTTATTTTTATTTTAAATTTATTATTATTCATTAATTTGTTTTTTTAAAAAAATATTAATTTATCTTGATGTCATTATTTTATTAAACTTACTTCGTGCTTTCAATTTTTTCATTAAATATGCTTCATAAACAAGGATTTAAATGCGTAAAATTATCAAAATATTAAACTAATTACAATGATAAGTTCAAGCATATTATGTTTTCGATTTAGGACTATATAGTATTGAACAAAAATCTAAATTTT
The DNA here is from genome assembly GCF_033568475.1 of Henckelia pumila. Taxonomy (NCBI): domain Eukaryota; kingdom Viridiplantae; phylum Streptophyta; class Magnoliopsida; order Lamiales; family Gesneriaceae; genus Henckelia; species Henckelia pumila. The sequence continues at coordinate 88,384 of NW_027331861.1, read as the reverse complement.
TGAAAAGATGCATTGCACAATTTACAATAAATAATAAAAAAAATAAAATGATTATATAACAATAAAATTACCTATTAATTTTATATTTAGTTGAATAAAATAATATTTTTTATTAAATAACTATGAAAAATATTAGTTATTTTATCTTAGTAGTATTTAAATTGTAGTAGCCCGTAACCAAAATCAATGATTTAGGAATTAATCATAATTACTTGGGAAGGGTTCGGAAGCTCAGAACAAGATCGGAAGCTCCGAAGGTGAGTTCGGAAGCTCCGAACAGGATCGAAAGCTCCGATCGAATTACGTCAGGCATGACGTGTGGCAGGATCGGAAACTCCGATCAGGATCGGAAGTTCCGATCACCTCTATCCGAAGTCAACCAGTGAAATTTTGACACATGGTAGATAAGTGAGATCGGAAGCTCCGATCGAGGAACGGAGGTTCCGATCGTCTATAAATAGGGGGTGGCGAGCTCACATTTGAGTGCACCAATTCCTCTCTTCTCTCTCAATTCCTTAGTCTTCTAACTCAGATCTAAGAAATTCTAAGCGTCCCGTGGGGAATCCGGAAGTGGCATAGCGATCCAGGCGTCGTAGCGGAGCTCTGGCTTAGTTTTGAGGCACTCGACATCAAAGGGCTAACGACGAACAAATGTATAGCTTTTGCTTCCTATAAATATTTAGGAGTATGCAATAGCTTAGTTAAGGCTTTTAGAGCGCTATAATGATAGTAGTATCATTTGGCAGTGTAGAACAGACTATAGGCGTGGACCTAGAGTTGGTAGAGCTTGCACTGATTTGAGGTATGAAAGTACTGTTCGAGATATCTGACTGAGTATGCATGTATTATGTGACTGCATGATTTATATGTCATAATTTATGCTGCATTCATTTGCATATTGAACTATCTCCTTCGAGATGTCTATTAGTAGGGTTGTACCCTATCCTGTTAGTGGATGGACTTCCATGGCTTTGGGTCCGATAAATCCACTGGTATCATGGTATGGGAGTCACCTCCTGAAGCGACGGCACAGCGTGCTACATACCAGGGCCCGGTCTGTCTCTGCTATCTGATCCTTGACCTCGAGTTTATAGGGAGTTCACTTTGCATGCATGTATACTCATACTATCGTGCTGAGTGTTTTATGCTCACGTCTCGTACTCTGTGTTTCTGGACACCCTATTCCATGGGGCAGGTTTGCGATTGGATGAGACGGGTGGATCCAAGAGGGGCTAGGCAGTGGTTGGCCAGCTGGAGCTTCGCCTAGGTTTTATTCTGTTGTTATTGGATTGATACAGCTGTTCGATTTGGTTGTATTATATTTGGGTAATTACAGATTCCTTGCCTTGAAATTGTATAATGTTAATGGTTTCCGCAGTTGAATTCTGATTTCTGTTTTGATTAAGTCAATTGCATGCCTAAGTTCTGTTTAGTAGGTGATCCGGGTAAGGATCACTACATTTATGATATCAGAGCATGCAAAGTATTATTGGGATTTAGATTCTACATAAGATAACCGTTAGGTTAATTTTGTAGATGACAGATCGTGACGACCAGAGTTCTCATGGCAGTATTGGTGGGCATTGGGTTGATGCCGACAGGGAGCCTCGTCGGGAACGCCGTCATCGTCATCGAGATGATGACCGTTTCAGTGTACGTCGATTCTTGCAGATGGGGCCTAAGCCCTTGGTTGGAGGTGAGTCTCCGGAGGATGCGGAGAACTGGTTAGACCGCATGAAGACGACTTTTTAGATTTTCCAATGCACCGAGGAGCAGAAGACGGAGACCCTTGGTTATCTTCTGGATGGACGTGCGCGCAGGTGATGGAGGTTTACTTCTACACCTTTTGTTGCGGCGAGAGGAGTGGCCACCTGGGCCGAGTTCCGCACAGATTTTCAGAAGCTGTATTTTCCTCCCGTACTCCGTCAGTCGAAGGCGGACGAGCTACTGAGTCTGCGACAGGGAGCCATGTCTATTGATGAGTATCAGCAGAAATTCTTTGATCTGCTATCCTATTGCCCCGAGATTGCCGACAGCTCTGAAATGAAGTATAATATATTCCTTCAGGGCCTTAACCCTGAGATCCATGACCGTGTGGCGGTTGGTGACGATATGTCCTACGAGGGTTTGGTGAGCCGTTGTCATCAGGCGGAGGACAACATTCAACGGAACAGGTCTTTCCCTCAGTCGAGACCTGCTAGTTCTTTGGGTCCCCGTGCCCAATCTTTCAAGAAGTCTGGATCTACTTCTTCTTCCTCTGGCTCTGCTGGTGTTGTCCGTTTCGGAAAGAAGGACAAGTGTGATCACTGTGGGAAGAACCATCCATCCGACAAGTGCCGTAGAGTTTCTGGAGCTTGTTTCCGTTGTGAAGAGACTGGTCATATCTGGAGGGATTGTCCACTATCTGGGGGAGGCGGTTCTGGTTCTGGTTCAAGATCTGGTTCTCAGGCCACCGTTCAGCAGAGGTCGCAGGGACAGCCTGCTGGGAGTTCTCATTTGAGGCCACGAGCTTCTGGCCAGGTGTTTTCCCTGAGACATGATCAGGCAGTGGAGGAGAATGAGAAAGTTATCGCAGGTACATTTTTGCTTTATGGTATACCTGCTCTTGTACTTATTGACACTGGTGCATCTCATTTCTTCATTTCTGCACGTTTTGTTAAGAGACATAAGTTACCATGCATTGCACTAGACGTAGTGATGTCTGTTTCTACTCCAACGGGCCAATCTTCTTTGGCTAAGCGTCTAGTGATGGGTTGCCCTTTAGAGTTCGAGGGGAACATTCTGTTAGCGAATCTCATGGTTCTTACGATGGACGACTTTGATTGCATTCTGGTAATAGATATGTTGACTACCTATCGAGCTTCAGTGGACTGCAATCAGAGATTAGTACGCTTTCATCCGGAGGGGAGTGATAGCTGGTTTTTCTATGGTGAGGGAGCGCGACCCCCGATGCCTTTGGTATCAGCTTTGAGAGCATGTCGAGCTCTAGAGTCTGGCGGGGAAGGCTACCTTATCTATGCAGTTGATTTGTCCGCTGAGAGTATTGGGATAGAGAGTATTCCTGTTGTGGATGAATTTTCAGATGTATTTCCTGATGAGATTCCGGGTTTTCCTCCTGTTAGGGAAGTCGAGTTTGGCATAGAGTTGATGCCGAGTACTTCGCCTATTTCTCGAGCACCGTATCGTCTGGCTCCGTCAGAAATGCGTGAGTTGAAGAATCAGCTACATGATCTTTTGGACAAGGGGTACATTCGTCCTAGTGTATCTCCTTGGGGAGTTCCTGTTCTTTTTGTAAAGAAGAAAGATGGGTCTATGCGGCTGTGCATTGACTATCGGCAGCTGAATCGAGTTACTGTGAGGAACAAGTATCCTTTGCCCCGTATTGATGACTTGTTTGATCAGCTGCAGGGCACTTCAGTTTATTCCAAGATTGACTTGAGATCTGGGTATCATCAATTGAGAGTCCGAGATCAGGACGTAGCCAAGACTGTATTCCGTACTCGCTATGGACATTACGAGTTTCTAGTGATGCCATTTGGTTTGACTAATACGCCGGCTATATTCATGGATCTGATGAACCGTGTCTTCAGGGAGTATTTGAACAAGTTTGTCGTGATCTTCATTGAAGATATCTTGGTGTATTTGCGTAATACGGAAGAGCATGTTTTTCACTTGCGGTTGGTACTGCAGACTCTTCGAGATGAGCAGTTATACGCCAAGCTGAGCAAGTGTGAGTTTTGGATGGATCGAGTGGTCTTTCTTGGCCATATCATATCCAGGGAGGGGATTTCTGTTGATCCAAGCAAGATTGAGGCGGTGCTTAATTGGTCGCGTCCGACGACAGTTGCTGAGATCCGTAGTTTTTTTGGGTCTAGCAGGGTATTATCATCGCTTCATTCTGAACTTCTCTCAACTAGCTCGACCTTTGACGCAGCTTACCCGCAAGGGTGTGGATTTCGAGTGGTCCTCCGAGTGTGAGGAGAATTTCTGTGAGCTTCGACGGCGGTTGACTTCTGCACTAGTGTTGGCATTACCGTCAGGATCTGGAGGGTATGTGGTATACACTGATACTTCTCTTCAGGGGTTAGGTTGTGTCCTGACTCAGAATGGGCATGTGATTGCATACGCTTCTAGACGGCTGAAGCTTCACGAGGACAACTACCCACTCCATGATTTGGAGTTAGCAGCCATTGTGTTCGCTTTGAAGATCTGGCGTCATCATCTGTATGGCGAGAAATTTGAGATCTTCACCGACCATAAGAGTCTCAAGTATCTGTTCACTCAGGCGGAGTTGAACATAAGACAGAGATGTTGGATGGACTTGCTTAAGGACTATGATTGCGAGATTAAGTATCATCCGGGAGCTGCTAATCTCACCGCTGATGCATTGAGTCGCAAGGTGCGACTATCCGTACTTCAGAATTGTTCGATGTCTAGTGCGATCAGTGACTGTTGTACTTCAGGATATACTTTCAAGAATAAGAAAGGTATGCAGGGTATCCAGATGTTTGCGATATTATCTGAGCCAGCGTTGTATTCGCGGATTCGATATGCTCAGATGTCTGATTCGAAGACCCAGCGTTTAGCTCGTCTAGCTAACGAGGGTAGCTCGTCTGGATTTCACTATCAGTCAGATGGTTTTCTGTGTTTGTCTGGTAGGCTTGTGATTCCTCAGGATGTAGAGTTGCGAGAGGAGATTTTGTCTCGGGCGCATCGCACTAAGTTGAGTATTCATCCTGGGAGCAACAAGATGTACAAGGATCTACGTACTCGTTTCTGGTGGAAAGGAATGAAACGCAGTGTTTATCAGTTTGTTTCGAGATGTTTGGTGTGTCAACAGGTCAAGGCAGAGCACCGACGACCTGGAGGATTGCTTCACAGTCTGCCTATTCCTGAATGAAAATGGGAGTTTATCACGATGGACTTTGTGACCCATTTGCCGGTATCCTCGAGAAACTGTGATGCTATCTGGGTTGTGGTGGACCGACTCACCAAGTCAGCGCATTTCATTGCCTATAGCCGGGAGTACAATGTGGATCGTATGGCTCGGTTGTACATTCAAGAGATCGTTCGACTTCATGGAGTGCCTGTGAGCATTGTCAGCGATTGGGACCCCAGGTTTACTTCTAGATTTTGGGGGAGTGTTCAGCGTGCGATGGGTACTACTCTCAGTTTGAGTACTGCCTATCATCCGGAGATTGATGGCCAGTCAGAGCGCACTATCCGTACTTTGGAGTATATGCTTAGAGCGTGCGTCATGGATTTTGGTTCAGCCTGGCAGGATCATTTGCCATTGATCGAGTTCGCGTACAACAACAGCTATCATACTAGTATTGGGATGACACCTTTTGAGGCGTTGTACGGGTGACGTTGTCGTACTCCACTCTTCTGGGAAGAAGTGGGGGAGAGACAGGCTGAGGGACCGAAGTTTATTCAGCAGGCAGTAGACATTGTTGATCAGATCAAGAAACGGATTAAGACTGCACAGGATCGTCAGGTCAGCTATGCTAACACTAAGCGTAGGCCTTTGCAGTTCGATGTCGGGGAGAAAGTGCTTCTGAGAGTGTCACATTTTCGCAAAATTCTCAGATTTGGCCTTAAGGGCAAGTTGTCTCCCAGGTTTATCGGTCCGTTTGAGATCTTGGAGAGCATTGGCGATTTGGCTTATCGACTAGCTTTGCCACCGCATCTTTCCAGTATTCACGACGTGTTCCACGTATCTCTGTTGCGACGATATGTGGCGGATGAGTCTCATATTCTGCAGTGGTCTGAGGTTCAGGTGAGCAAGGATTTGACCTATGTTGAGAAACCTATTCGTATCCTGGATTATAAGAAAAAGGTTTTGCGGAACAAAGTCATTCCTATGGTTTTAGTTCAGTGGCAGCGCCGAGGCACTGAGGAAGCTACTTGGGAGCTTGAGGACAGGATGCGTGAAGACCATCCTGAGTTGTTTTGATTTCATTCTTAAAGTTGTATTCAGTTGCGAACTCTGTAAACGTTTGATTTGAATAAAGAATGTTTCTGATTTTTGTATTACATTCAGTACTTAAGATTTGATTTCGAGGACGAAATATCTTAAGTGGGGGAGAATATAGTAGTCCGTAACCAAAATCAGTGATTTAGGAATTAATCATAATTACTTGGGAAGGGTTCGGAAGCTCAGAACAAGATCGAAAGCTCCGAAGGTGAGTTCGGAAGCTCCGAACAGGATCGGAAGCTCCGAAGGAGCAATCGAAAGCTCCGATCGAATTACGTCAGACATGACGTGTGGCAGGATCGGAAGCTCCGATCAGGATCGGAAGTTCCAATCACCTCTATCCGAAGTCAACCAGTGAAATTTTGACACGTGGCAGATAAGTGAGATCGGAAGCTCCGATGTCGGGATCGGACGTTCCGATCGAGGAACGGAGGTTCCGATCGTCGTCTATAAATAGGGGGTGCCGAGCTCACATTTGAGTGCACCAATTTCTCTCTTCTCTCTCAGTTCCTTAGCCTTTTAACTCAGATCTAGGGAATTCTAGGCGTCCCGTGGGGAATCCGGAAGTGGCATAGCGATCCAGGCGTCGTAGCGGAGCTGTGGCCTAGTTTTGAGGCACTCGACATCAAAGGGCTAACGACGGACGAAGGTATAGCTTTTGCTTCCTATAAATATTTAGGAGTATGCAATAGCTTAGTTAAGGCTTTTAGAGCGCTATAATGATAGTAGTATCATTTGGCAGTGTAGAGCAGACTATAGGCGTGGACCTAGAGTTGGTAGAGCTTGCACTGATTTGAGGTACGAAAATACTGTTCGAGATATCCTGACTGAGTATGCATGTATTATGTGACTGCATGATTTATATGTCATGATTTATGCTGCATTCATTTGCATATTGAGCTATCTCCTTCGAGATGTCTATTAGTAGGGTTGTACCCTATCCTGTTAGTGGATGAACTTCCATGGCTTTGGGTCCGGTAAATCCATTGGTATCATGGTATGGGAGCCACCTCCTGAAGCGACGGCACAGCGTGCTACATACCAGGGCCCGGTCTGTCTCTGATATCTGATCCTTGACCTCGAGTTTATAGGGAGTTCACTTTGCATACATGTATACTCATACTCTCGTGCTGAGCATTTTATGCTCATGTCTCGTACTCTGTGTTTCTGGACACCTTATTTCATGGGGCAGGTTTGCGATTGGATGAGGCGGGTGGATCCAAGAGGGGCTAGGCATTGGTTGGCCAGCTGGAGCTTCGCTTAGGTTTTATTCTGTTGTTATTGGATTGATACAGCTGTTCGATTTGGTTGTATTATATTTGGGTAATTACAGATTCCTTGCCTTGAAATTGTATAATGTTTATGGTTTCCGCAGTTGAATTCTGATTTCTGTTTTGATTAAGTCAATTGCATGCCTAAGTTCTATTTAGTAAGTGATCCGGGTAAGGGTCACTACATAAATAAAATATATATTTAATAATAAATTTTATCATTATATAAACACTTTAATTTTTTTATTATTTACTACAAATTGTAAAATACATATTTTCGAAAAATTTAGATTTTGGTTCAAACATATAATATTAAATTAAAAAAGTAATATGCATAAACTTATCATGTTGGTTCAATATTTTGGTACGTTTAGGTATTTAAATCCTTATTTATGAATGCATGTTTAATGGATAAATTGGAAACACGAAGTGATTTAATAAAATAATGATATCAAGATAAAGTAATAATATTTTTTTTAGAAATAAATTAATTAATAATAATAAATTTAAAATAAAAATAAAAATTCATAAAATGTAAATTTTTTATAATTATTTTATAATTAGATCTTATGGGTTGAATATATTTAAAAATTATACTCTCAAAGGGTCAAATATGTAATTTTAATATTTTACAGGGATATTTGATGACAAAAAATCAAAATATTGAACCAGTCACGTGAGAGGCGCGTACACAACAATCGCTTATATAAAGGACCGGACACGTATGCTAATTTTAAAAAATTCAGGATTAAAAATTTCTATTAAAATTTCATAAAAAACGTATGCATTTTTAATATTTCACATTATATTTTATCGATTATATAAAGTTGGAATTGAAATAAAAGACAAAAGAATATGGTCCATGTGAGATAAATGTGAAATTAATAGTAGGCTCGCGGTTCCTTATATTAAAATATATTAAAATCTTTTTATCATTTTTTAAACAATATAAGTCTTGTACTTTTCGCAAAGCCCATATACTTGCTAATAATTCTCGGCACATGTTACATGCCTATGTTTTTTTTAACGTAAAAAATATTAAAGTTTAGATTAAAATTTAATAATCCAGAAACTTATGAGACTACTTGACAATAACAATATTAAAATAGGATGATTATTTATTATTTTTAAAATTTATGACTATCTATAAAATTTTCAGATTTTTTTTTCAACGATGTACAATAGGTTTTCGTGACCATATATATCATGATATATGGTTGTCCTAGATTTGTTCATGCTACATGCGCGAGTTACGAGAAGTGTCGCAAGTGTTAATAATTTATTTAATTATTTTAGTAAAAACAATCATAACATTAAATATCAATATCCGTGGATACAATTTTTTAAATTCACGATGGCACAGAGTATGCATTACTCCAAATTACATTATTAACATGGGAACATACCAACTTTGTTAGAGTGTGAGTTGCATAATTTGTCCATCTTCGAATATATATGAGTTATCCCTTCAAACGCATTGTCCAGTAATAACTCTTTAACTTGATAGTAATAACTCTTTAACTTGATCAATTAGCTAGACCTTTGCAAGAATAGAATATCCTGGCCGGGCCGGGCAACATATTTTAAAAGCAATAACAACCATCAAACTTTCAGCATCATCTCTCACGATGATACCTATCGAGTAATACCTTTTAACAATATTAAAACTCGTGTCTACATCCAAACGAACATGACCAATCATTGGCTTCTCCAAACAAGACTTAGACTCCTCTGGACCGATATCATGAGAAGATCGATAATCCAAGAATTACTGTTTGAGCATTGCGAAACTCCGCATGAAAACAAGAAACTCATTGCACATGAAATGATTTCATTAAACTTGATTAATCATGCTTTCTAGAACAAATTTCTTCCCAAATAGCCCACGCAAAAACATAAAACAGTTCCTTTGCATCTAAATTAAACTTATGTAGTGACCTAAAAATGATATCAGAGAAAGAACAATGTTTACAATCATAAAAAAAGCCTCAAACATTTAATTCTTCCATAAATAAGTGTTGATTTAAATGCCATAAAGAGACCTTTTTTTTTACATGCATGTAATACCGTATACAGGGGCGGATTTATTGTAGGACTGAGAGCGACAATTTTAAAAAAATTTATTACTATATATGATATATATTTTGTATTTAATATATATACTATTTAGTCCCCTCAAGATAGAATATATATGTATAAGCTGATGAATCTTCCAACTCATTGCCCGAGTTCGATTCCCCCACTCCACGGAACTTTTATTTAAAAAATATTCTCTCTGTCTTTTTCTTTTCCTTTTTTTTTTCAAAATTGGGCCTTTACAAAAGGCCAATTTGAAGATATGAAATTTAAAAAAAAAAACTTTAAAACTTGATATTAATTAAAATTTAAAAAACAGCAATCATCATCGGCTTTGGGCAACAAACTGGAGGAGAAGAAAATTGGGGGAGAACTTGATCTTTTTTCTTTGTTCTAATTTCATATCACAAAATTGGAGCTTATAGGGTAAGAATAGTTAATCAATAATCAAGTTTCATGATTAAATTTATTGAAATTTGGTTGGATTGTTCTTCTTTTAGGTGGCTTTTGAATTTTGTGTTTGTTTTTATTTTTATTTGTTGACATCTGTATATCGGATTTAGTTTTGTGTTTACTTGGTGGAGTTGTGATGTCCAACATCTCCAACGTATAATAATTATTTTTTGATTTGGTGTGTTTGGACGGATCGGCCCCCCAAACATCTAATCCTGGATCCGCCTTTGCCCGTATATATAGAAGAACTTGATTCTTCTCTATCAATTGTGGCCTTATCTATAATTAAATTTTGGGTGTATATATAATTTTATTCATATACTAGATTTTCTTTTTATTTTGATTGGTTTAAATGGTTTTAATTTTGTTTAAGTTTATGCTTTTTTATATAAAATAAATAAATAAATTATGAGGGTATTAAAAAAGTGATGACACCTTGAGGGGGTAAATGTGGTTTTTCCATCTATCTTATGCATGTTATATTATACCACGATAATAATTATAAAAAAATAACAAAGATATTGTGGTCATGAATTTCAAATTAAATCATTTGATTGTTTGAATGAATTCATGTGAAGTGAATTTCAGATTCACTCGTTTCATTTATATTATCTATATATATAGAGTTTCTTTCAAGTGTCCACCTATCATGCCCACTACCATGCCCACCAATGATGTGACACTATTCTATTGGATGTGATAGTCCAATAGAATAGTGTCACATCATTGGTGAACATGATAGGTGAACACTTGAAAAAAACTCTATATATATATTCACATTCATAATTTACCATGAATGAGTACTATAACATGTTCTTTAAGTTTTGATTGAGTTTTCAAAATCTGACGCATTAACCATTATTAGAATCGGATAGGCTTATGTTGCATGATCGAAAACGGGATTACGATAGAGTGTGTAGTAAGATTTAAGAAGACAATTTTCACAACATGATGTCTAAATGAGAAAGAGGACACGTGTGGTTCCTATACATTTCATTTAGGTTTTCTCATGTTCTACCTAGTTTTTCTCTTGTTGAAAGTTGAAACACGAAATCATCTATTTTTCGCTTTACAAAGGTAGTAATAATAATGATTAATAATTTGACACACATACTATGTGCTTGTATAATTTTTTTTTTTTTTTTTTGTATATACGTTCACGTTTGTATAGTTCGTTTTTTAATTAACAAATGCTAGCAACAATTTTTTGAGCAAAAACAGACAAAACTAATTAGTGTAAAAATGTGATTTGAAGCTGCGGTTTTTTATAAATTATCGCAATAAAAAACTGTTGTAATGTACGTTATAATCGTCGCAATTTGCAACGATGTTATATAATCATAGAAATTTTTTGCAACGGTTTTTTACAAACTGTAGAAATATTTAAACATTTAAATAATCAACTAAGATTCCAGTCGTTTTTAAAAATCGTAACTGAATCTCCATTTTTTTATAGTGTGAAAATGTGATTTGAAGGGGAATAAAGATCGTGTAGAAACATGATTTGAAAGGAGAGAAAAAAAAAAACAAGAAAAATCATTAATTCGAAGTTCATCCAAATATTTGGGTTCAAGTAAAAGATCATTTTTGACATTTTATTATTGTTATATATCATTTTATGTTAGTACTTTATGGAGTCACAAAAGTTTTATTAAAAATTAGAGTATTTGCACACACTCGTTGTGTGTGACAAAGAAGTTGATTTTTTATTAAAATTAATTTCGAAAAAAAATCTAGTAAATTTATGGGAACAAAAAGTGAATGTTTTTTGGATTAAAATATTAACATAAAGAGTAGTTAAAAGATAATGTATTACCAAGAGACCGTGTTAGTTTCTCTAATATCTTCTTATTTAATAATAGGTATGTATTTGAATATATCTAAACTTTTTTTTGAAATTTTTAAATGTCAATGTTGAATATTACATGGAATTTTTAAACACGTAAGTTTAATTTGAATGCCACAAAATTTCCATAGAAGTCATAAAAATCTGAATTGAACATCTCTTTATTTTTTAAGTTTTACACGACTCTTTGTTTTGGATCATCATATAAATTCGTTCGCACTCTTATTTTACATGACTCTTTCTTTTGGATAATCATATAAATTCGTGCACACTGAGTACACACTCTTATTGTACAAGGGCGACCGAGGTTTTCCAAAATTTAGAAAATATATAGATTTGTTTTTATCAAAGAAAAAAATAGATTATATTTCCATTTAAACATCACAAATTCTAATTCGACTGAGATTATACACCTACAATAAGAGTGCATTGGTTTTAGATTTTTAATGGCTTTTGTGAAGTTTAAAAGTTAGAGATATTCAATTTAAACTTTTATATATTCCATAAAATTTTGGTGATATTCAAGATGAACTTTAAAAAATCATGTGATATTCAAACTTAACTTTTAAAAACTCAAAAAATGTCTAAAGGTATTCAAAATGTCAATAGTCTTTTAAAGAATCCGTGGAATTCTATTAATAAGTACAAGAATTAAAATATAAGATACAACAATAAAATGTTAATAATTGTCTTTGGTCCGTTCTAAAAATTTGGGTGGACATTTAATTTATGTCTACATACTTTCATTTTATTAAAAATAAAATCTATACAAAAACTATTCTCATACATACTACTTTAGATTAAAAATAATCTCTATACAAACATTTTTTTTCTATTTAAAATATACAATAAATTAAAAATTAATAACATCATTATGTGAGATTTTACAAAATTTTTATTTTAATTAAATATATTAAAATTTTACAGAATTATATTAATGGTTTAATTGCAATAAATTTAATATTATTTATAAATTTTTATAAATCAAATCGATAAGTAAAAATTTATTTATATTTATAAATAAAAAATATTTTAAATAAATATAATTATTTAAAAAATATAAATAGAAGTTTTGAAACTCAACTACAAATTTAAAGAAATAATAAGTTTAAAAATCACAAGCACAAGTTACAAAATTAAAAGGCTTTTAGAAAACGTTTACATATGTTTGTAAAAATCATAACAAACAAATCTACAAAATTCTGTAAAAATTGTATGTGAGATCTACAAAATTAGTATATCAGCTCCACAAAAGTCTGTAATTTTTTTTAAAAAAATCAATAAATTTTTATAATGAATACATCACCTAAATGATTAATTTTACCAATAAATCTCAATTCTTAAGACATATATGACTTACAACTACGGGTGAGAAAATATACCGAAAGTTTTGATATACCGCATTTACCGTACCGCAATATACTACATATCGTTAAAATTGGCATATCAAAATTTTTCAGTATCGGTATGAGATTTGCAAAATATATCGAAAAAAAATTATCATAAAATATATTTTAATTATATGTAAGAATGTTTGTAAGAATTTTAAAATATACCGAATTTTGGTATACCAAAAATTTTCTATAAAAATAATATGAAATTTATATCCTATTGAATTTTCGGTATCGATATTTCGGTATAGCGATGATATTAATAGATATAAAAGTTTTTGAAGGAGTATTTCGCAAATATTTTATTGTACAGGGATTACATTGTAATTACAAATATTCACGTTTAATCAGCTAGGATCTTCGGCGAATTCGTAAATTAGACTCGAAGAGAAGCGAGCTAATTGGAAACTGAATCAAAGATCTCCGTCAAATCTACAATCAGCCCGATAATGGATCTAAATCCTGTAAGTTTTCGTAATCTGGTTTACTTTCGAAGCGAATATCTTGAACACACAACTATTATTTGATTTGTGAATGTTGCAGATGATTTAGTAACTAATTCTATTGTATTTTGTGATCCGGTAATCAATTTGACTGCATTTGTTGTACCAAACCTTAAGGGGTCTGATTTCTTTTGATCAGGCTGGTATTATAACAAATAGGGTATTTAGGGTTGCTGATTAAGAATTCTAAAATTCGATTAAATGTAATGGTTGGACCGAATAATTTGTGAATTCTTAACGCTTTGTTAGTTGCTGCTGATATGGCTTGAGCTTGTTTAATTTGTTTTGGGATGACTTTCGAAGTTGAGATTTATGCTGGGGCAAATGATGTCGAGAACGGATGGAAAATCTTGATTTAGTGATTTGATTTGGTGATTTTTTTTAAAAAATTTGTCTCAGCTGCTTTACCAGATAAAATTCCCGTAATTTATGCTTTTCTGAGTTAATTATTATTAAAAAGAATTCTGCTCGATGGAGTGGTCACACAAGTGCATATGATGGCATTTGAAGCTGCAAGTTCTAGAGTTGCTGTTAAGTTGTGGTTTATCCAACAATATTTTCATTTATTTTTTAAGATGGCATTCTATCAAAATGTATTCCATTTTTGTTGTAGATTTCTTGTCCATCTAAGCCTTCAATATCCCTTCTCAGTTCTAACCAATTAATTAAAAGAAAACTAGCTATGTACTCTGTGTCGAATTTTAGTATATGGTGGCAAATGCTCATATGTTTATCCATTTTGTACGAGAAAAACAGTAAATTTTTGTTGCATCTGTGCGCTGGCTGGTGATTGAATTTTTCTTATGTTATTTATTTTGAATATTTCAAGATAGCATAGATAAAAACAAAATAATTACCTCTTTCTGCCGGGCTCAATGAAGATAAATAAACAGTGATGAAGTGCTAACCTGTTTTTTTTTTTTTTTCGCCCAGCCGCCAGGAGAGAATTATGCTCATCCGAAGATATGCTTCTTCCATGTGCTTTTCAAGGTTGAAAATAGTTTCCTTCTGTCACTTTTTTGTCATTTATTATTTTAATTTTGTTTGTTGACTTCCTGATGATAAAAAATTTATCTGTTTTGACAGGCGGCTGCTTTGGCTTTTTATATTCTTTCTGCTCTCTTTTTTGATAGTTTTGTCATCATTTTTGTGGTGACTGTACTCCTATCTGCTCTTGATTTCTGGGTAGTCAAGAATGTAAGTGGACGCATCTTGGTGGGTCTTAGGTGGTGGAATGAAATAAATGACGATGGTGAAAGCGTTTGGAAATTCGAATGTCTCGACCAAGAGGTGAGTCATCTTACATGCGGCTTTACAGTTGATCTTTGCTCCATTATTTAGAAGTTGTATTACAGTACATAATAAATGTTTTGCACCCTGTATATCCTCTCATTTTCAGTCGCTTGCTCGGATGAACAAGAAGGATTCATGGCTGTTCTGGTGGACCTTATACCTCACAGTAAGCAAATCATTTTAATTAAAAATTCTTAAGCGTTGAAATATCATGAGGTCGCTGGAACATTGTGAAGCATAAAGTATAAACAAAATTATTCTGCCAACACTAGGTATAATCATTCACTTTCTTTAAAAACTAAGGAATTTAATCTTATTTGCCATCATGCCAACTTCAAGGTTGCTTCTATTTTTTACTTGCTATTTGGTCTCAATCATTTGTCATACTGACAGCCTTTGAGAAGCTATTTCCGTTGGGTATTTTGAAATACACCTAAAGCATTGCCTTTTCCTTGTAGGCGGTTGCATGGATCTTCTTTGCTATATTCTCTATCATTAGGTTTCAAGCTGATTATCTTCTCGTTGTTGGTGTATGCATGACACTGAGCATTGCGAATATTGTTGGATTTACCAAATGCCGTAAAGGTATGTGGACTATCTGGCACCCATCTCATGTTTTGGTTCTTGTTTTAGTTTGGTTGTTGCATAATGCATTGCATGGTTCTCAAAGTGACTTAACTATAACGTCCTTGATTTGGGGGAACAGAATTCCATCACCTCACTTGAGACAATAAACTATGATATTCCAAACCAATTTTGGATTTGAACTCGTTTAAAGGTTATTTATGGAGATGACTTCGTTTCAAATGCCTTACTCACTGGCTAGTCATAAAAAATACTCCATCTTTCATTATTTAATGTAATGATTTGTGGTGTTCTATCTGAATTCTAAATTTGTGGGAAGGAACATGCTTGTAGCTCATGGTACCCCTGTAACATCAAGCTGTCATCTATTAGTTCTGTTCCATTTCTACAAAGAGATTTGAAAATTTTCATTGGATGCACATAAAAGACACTCGGTTTTCGTAGGGATCTTTCATTTTGAAACTTATTATCAAAGTGCTCCTTGTTTACATGATGTTGCCATCGATGCAAGTCTTCTTGTTAGTTACTTCGCATTAGTTTGGAGCTAATTCTTATGAGCACTCATTCATATCCTCACACAATGAAGAAAGTAAATTTCATCGACATAGCTCAGTGATGGTTTTTATTTTGATTAATTGATAAATAATACTTGTCTTTCATCTCCCAGATGCTAAGAAGCAGCTCCAAGCATTCGCTACGCAGACCATCGCGTCTCGATTCTCATCGACCATTCAATCTGCATTTAGTGTTGTTTGAATGGTTTATACAGAATCGACGTGATGAAGAGAAATACGAGGTCTTAAAAAATTGGTGGTCTATGACTTGCACACTTTTCGTACTTAATGTTATATTGTCATTATATATATTCAGTAAGTGGGAGAGGATCTTGTATCATTTCAACTTGAGACCTTGCTAGGAATCTAATTGTCTGATCTTTTTTTCTCGTTGCTTTTACCTCATTTTGCCTGATGCAGATAAATTTTTGGAATTGCAGAATTTGATGTATGGAAATATAAATGTACTTCAACATGTAACTATCATCAGGCTTATTCAGTGAGGAATATTCGATTTTGGTCTCATTTCCAGACTTTTATGAATGAGATTTTGGAAAATTTTTAGGAATACATAAATATTTGATATTATTATTTTAAGGAGACGGAAAATAGTTCAGCAGTCGTATTATCTTACCTTTTTGTTGACGTGAAATTGGTTAAGAGTTGATTTGATGGTCCATTGTCTTCCAAACGTGGAGTCACATGCTCGAACATTCCAACCCCAAATGATGTTAAATCTGCCCTTTCAAATTACTCGTGAATATTATCTACGTGGTAACATAGAACTATCTAACTATCAAGTTAACACCTTAGCCTTCTCAAAGTGGGATAAGTTTTACGTTCATATGAATGGCTAAGTAAAGATCAACACCACTAAAAAACGTTAATATAGACCACGGTTATCAAAAAAAAAAAAAATCATTCAACAAATTTGGTTATAATCCAATATTGAATTCAAGACATACTATAATATTAATGGCAATAGCGGTGAACTGGCAACACCCGGCCGGCTAAAAACATGAACGAAAGAAAGCTTAACAAAGCATTGAAACAAACAGGGTGTCAAATCATCTTCCCAATAAAGCAACTCGATCCTTCTGTACAGCTTGCGATAAATTTATGTCGAAGAGCTCACAGCGAATTGGCATTTCCATCTCATAAAACGGGTTCTTCAGAACATAATCTGTATATAGCTCATAAATACATTTCAAGAGACCCTCCATATGTTGGACTCCAGGTTCGCAGACCACAAAGAATTTGGTACCTGAAAGAAAATATGTTATATTAGCATAGTTGCATTCGTAAGGCGAGAGGATGGTGGTTTTGACAATCGGCAACTATTAAGAAGCAGGTTTGAATCAAGAAAGCTTTCAAGGTTTAGCTACATCCCCGAAATTTATTATCAATCAGAATGAAAAGACAAATATTGCAAGAAAAAAAAAAAATAGAGAATCAAATCAGTGTAACTGATAATGCCTTCAATCTTCTGTTCAGCCTCTGTTTAGAGTCAACAGTTCACAAAGATGATAACAATTAACAAGGAATATGTAGCTATTTTTGTGCTGGGATCATGTGCGAGTGCAACCACCCGTGATCAATCACTTTTTCAATCCATGAGTTGTCATTTGATGCTTAGTCTGGAGCTTCATTCTAATCGACTGTTTGAACTAAACTTCAGATTTATCAGGGCGTCAATGTGTCATCATCATTCAGACAATTCGAATCAACACGAACAATTCAGAGTTATATATGCACTTGCTTGACCAAGCAATTTCCAATACCATGAATCTGCCATAATCTAAAACTTACACAAGAAAAAAACAGATCCCAGAAACCAAATAACAACATAAACCACAAAAAGAGACACTGATTGACCTTACAAAAGATAATAAAGGAGGCAAAAAGCAGAAGCAAGGGAGAGATTGTTTTCACACCAGTGAGAGATTGAAAGCAATGGAGATCAAAAGTATCAGCTTGGAGAAGCTCGATTCCGGAGCACCCGAAAACAGGGGACAGCTGCTGAGATATGGCATGCATTGAATGCCACAAGCTTGCCAGTCTCAAACTATCATTTGTGTCCATTCTTCCAGCTGACCCATAATCCTTAAAAGACATAAAGATGCAATTTTTAATCCCTCTCTTATATCTATTACAATGTTCGATCAATAGATCACGGAGTTTTTACATGTCCTGTGCTAACCTTGTAGAAAATAAGACCACCTGATTTGTTGATAATATAGAGGCTGTAAACCGCTGCCATCGACTATGAGATACTCCAATCGAGGTTCAATTTCCAAATCTAAGGTGTAAACTCCACAAGGAGCGCTCGCTTTTTTGCTGAACAAAAATGAAAATGTGAATGTTAAGGTTTTCATATAGTTCACCATCACATCCACAAAACCTCTGTCAAAAATCCACCACAAAATTCGATCAAGTACTAGCGGTTGCGCGATAAATGCAGCAAAAATACTATGAAAATTTAGGCCACCTTTTTCCAGAAACAACATTCCAGCTAACGAACATACAAAAGCAAACCCAGATTCCATCATTCAATTTAAATAAAATAGATTAGCCGCAATCGAAATCTCCAAACGGCAAAAACTAATACATTAAAATATCTAAACACGAAGATGTAAGGAGAAAGATACCAGTGGTCTCCGAATTCAGAAAATTTTGGGATGATCTTGTATCTACCGATGAGCAGAAGAGAGACGATGGAGATGAAGTTGGACTTATACTCAGATTGGGCTTTTGCTTAAAGCCCAACACTGACAACACAATTTTTTATTTTATTTTTTTATTTGGGTTTTCCACTTTCAACGATTATAAAAACATACAACATATGCATATAATAGCTTGTGTTTACTTAGAGAAATTAATTATATCTTTTAATCTTTTACTATATTATCTTTTACTATATCTTTTATTTTTTACTATTTATTAAGTCTAAGCCCCTTATAAAAACCGTGGTGTCTTGGTCTGTTTTATCATTATCCCAAAATACCCCTACACCCATTTTCATTTTGAATTCATCCCACGTTGTTCTTCTCTTCTTCTCATCTTCCCACGTCAAAACATCGTTTCTCTAAAATCGAACGCCCGCAAAATCGAACAGAATCAGATTCTTTGAAACAAAAAGCTCGCAAAGCAAGCATGGTGGCTGTTGCTTCTTCTGCTCCGAAAAAACATTACGCATGTGGTCAACTTCATGTATTGTTTTCTCTGATAATATGTTTGTTGTTTGATCCTAGGATTTGTGTTCAGTTTCTATTTTTTTTACCTCCCTGCTTTTTTATTTCAGTTGGTTTTCTAAACCGTTTTTGCACATCAAGCAAATGTTTATTTGGATGATGAACGCTACCTGCTCGACGAATTGCCAAAGATAAATTTCGTATCACTTTCTGGCCCTTATCCCTTTTGCTTGAATACTTGAGCCAATACCCCACATTTTAAATTCTCTCAAACGTCGTTTTAGTTTGGTTAGCATGTCGGAGAACATCTAGCTTTCGTCCCGTCGACGTGACCGAACTTCCTCAGGTATCAATTGTTAATATGACGTGCTTACTTCTCACACTTTTTAGTAATCAATCCGTGTCGATTATTTATGGGTTTTTCTTTGTTTGGGAGCTTAGTTAATGTTCTGTATAAACAGAGAATTAACATCATTTCGCAAACGTAGTTTTCGGTTGGTTAGCATATCGGATAATATCTAGCTTTCGTCCACTTCACGTGACCAAACTTGCTCGAGTATCAATTGGTAATCTGAGGTGATAACTTATTTAATAAACTCTGTTTGAACCAAAATATCTTTTCTGTTCACAAGTGCAGCAGGGGAAAAACTGAAGGATAAAAACAAGCAATCATGGAAGGGGAAAGAAAGAAAAAAGAGTATGTGGAGATAATTTTCAAAAAGTTCAATTTTTTTTTACTCTCTCGGTGTGTTTCTAAATTTTGAAGTACATATTTTCTGTTTTGTAGTAATTTCCGTCTATGAGTGTTGGAATTCGAGTGAATTTTCTTATTGCTATAAATAAATTGAGTCGATCTATATGCAATTTTCCATGTGTTTAATTGGCTTCATTTTGATTTTTTTTCTTTTTCTTTTTTTTTTTTGTGTAGATACCAAAAAAGGATAGGATATAGAACTGCATAAAATAATGAGGCCGAGAGACTGAGAACAGGATTGGAGGTCAGGTATTCTCCCATGCTCCGAGACTCCATGGATGAAACGTGTTCCCATTCCTAGGATAGGCCAATGCACATTAAACATATGTTTATCTTTGGTCTTTGCTTATTTTTTTGGTATTCAATTTTTAGTTTAAATCCATATACATATTGGTTAGTTTTGGTTATCCTTCTTATTTCTTAATAGATTCAATACAAAGATTAAAGAGCCCTACGGTAATTTGTATTTCCATTTTTTTGAAATAATTCGTATTATTATATATCATCGGGTTATTTAATAAATCACGTGCAATAAATGAATATGTGGTTCATATGCATGCAAATCTATTGTGTTTTTTTATGTTGGAATATGTAAATCAATTTTTACCTCGGTCGTTTATATGTTTTCTCTCTTTGGTCTGCATAGCGAGCAATATGTGTATTGATTTTTCTTATAATTTCTTGCAGATTGTTACAAGATGAACTTCAAATCCACCCTCACCAAATCTCAAGGTTTACTTATTTTATTTTACTCTCTTACTTGATTCAATTTCCAATTGCTATGTTTTTATTGTTAATTTAAGATTTTGTGTGAGTAGGAGGTTACCGTAAATTGTAATCAAGCATAAATTATTCAAATGACATCTCTTAAAACAATATTCCATTGCTCATAGTCTAGGTTCATAGTTTATCAATTTAGTTTCCGTATGATATTTGACTGTTTTTTTTTTTTGTTTTCTTATTCATGGATTCATGGGAATGTTCCATTTCTTCGTATTTAGTCTTTAAATTTTAGTCACCAGTCAAATTGTAGAAACCTGTAAATGAATTGTCATTACATTTTATTATTATTATTAATGTAATGTTCTCTACATAAATTTTCGGCTATCTTTTTCAAGTGATGTGATGATAAAATACTTGAATGTGATTTCATATTTTCTTCCCGATAGAAAAAATTGTACTTTATAGAACAAGTGTTTCATAATTTTTATAAACCAGATCACTAAATTAAATTTCCATTCATTTTGTATATATATTTTTTAAAAAACATATAGACTTAAAAATAAAAATAGATTATACATATGCAAGTTTGCAACACACGATATCAATATATTAAGTTACACACGCAAATTGGCTAGATAATATTTTAATTATCTTATTTTACTGTATTAAATTAAATTTATTTTGAAAACATGTGTTAAATATACACGAACGTATTTTTCACATTTTTTTTGTTACAACGCGTGTGCCACGATTGCTAGTTATCTTTTACAGATGAGACTCTACTTCTAATTTTTCGTACGTTGGTATGGCCCAAAACTACCACGTCTCAAACGATCGTGCCCATCATGGAGAAACCAACCATTAGTAACAATCGGTTTTCTACATTTCTGCTCTTCTCTTCGGCTTCTACTGCAGAAAATACTGATTCCTCATTCACAAAACTGATTCCTCATTCACATAAAAATAAACAAAATAATTGGAGTTCGAAGACCTCTGAATCCATTGATTCATCTTTAGCGATAATTGCGGATATCGGGTTAGTTACATTTCTCCTCTTCTCTTCGGCTTCTACTGCTTTCAGATACAAAAATGTGTTTTATCTCATGCTCATTCCCTGGTACCAAGAAATCAACCTGTAATTGTTCGATAAAATGCGACACTGCTGTGTCTAAATGTTCATTACTAAGATTGTGGAATGCTTTCTGATATTTTAATTGGAAACGACAATGCACCCGTTAAGATATGTGAGGTTAGAGGTTTTAGTGGGAATTGAGAGATCAAAATAACAAAAAAAAAAAATTTGACTCCCCAACAGAGTCAAAGCCCTGCGTACAAAGCAAGGTACATTTTTCGTTTTTCATATCTGATTTTATGATCATATATTTTTGACATTTTGAGGAGTTACATAGGTGCCTTAAAGATCTTCCGGAATATAATCTCCATTTGCCACCAAAGAATTTTCGATCAACTGGTTTGGATGTACTTTACCAGTACTTGAAGGTCGTCATTGCTACACTTTATCCTTATGTCCTATTTTTCTGTCCAAGTTCAGCATTTTATTTTTTTTTCTGTTTGTTTTATCTTCACAGTATGCTTGACACGTACCATGACATAGGAGATTCAGAATGTTAAAAGATTGATTTAAGGAGGTAAGTTGCTGTCATTTTATTCCTTTTGGGAAAGCCCTAATATGTTAGATTTTATTTGATTCCCGTTGTAATATCACCTCAATCAGCGCATGTAATAGGTTTCAGTTTCATCATCCTGTTATTTTAATCTGATGAAGTGATTATCTCTCAAGAGTCTATTTACCTTGATAATTGATTTAAGGAGGAAAGTTCATGTTCTCTGAGATTTAATGACGAATATTAATTAATAGCTTTGCCTGACAATTGATTTTCCAAACCAAGTTCTTTGTTTAGTTGGTTTGCCTTCTGATTATTACGTATTGGGCTATTTTAAGCTATATTGTTTGTTGTTGCACTTATAGTTATTAAAATTTTATAATCTACAAATTCTATATTTGCTGACATGCTCCGTGTATCTTTTAGAAAGAGAGATATTTGATTTTTTGAATGCATGCTTTGTGATGAATATATGGTCTAGAGACGTGCTAATCCTACAGATTGGTGATCTTAAAATCGTCTGTTAATAAAGTCATAGAAATCCAATATTTTTCCAGTTACTTTAGTCTCATCTACTTTTCAACACTATGATCTCCTTTTACCCACTGCAAAAACATCCTAGAAACTTTGTTGAAGGATTTAGTCAGACTCGTGTCAGCAAACTGAGATTTTACACTTACTAATATGAGTTGTTGTTTTCATTGTTTTAATTTCCTATATGGTTTTGTGGATGGTTTAGTTTGGTTCAACGGTTTGCTGTAGAAAGGAGGCCTATAGAGTGATCTATAATTTATAATTTCTTTCAGCTCTTTACGATTTATTTGTTCGAATGATTTTCAATTGAGGAGTATAGGGATTAGCTGTAGATTGGTTTGTAATTAAGCATACAGGGATAGATTTCTGATTAATTTTCATATTCATTCTATGTTGGACTGGGTCCAACAATCATCACGCCTTATGAGAAAGATTCGTAAGGATCACATGTTTCAAATCTTTTTATAAGCTGGTTTAGGAATTCCCGTCGAATTTCTACAGGCTTTTCATGTTAATAGTTTTTAATAAAAATTTTGATCCAATTAATGTTCTTATTTTGCTTTCCGAATTTGTTCACGTTATTTAATGTACTTTTTAGAAAAATTTAACGTTAATTACTAACTACATTAACCATTGTTCTATGCAGCAAAAGATAGTGCATCACTTTACTTCTCACTACAATCAAAACAATGTTGAAAAACGTTAATGTCGTACGATGGATGAATGTGAAATAAGACACTTAATGACACAAAAAAAAGCAGAGACAA
Source organism: Henckelia pumila (assembly GCF_033568475.1). NCBI lineage: Eukaryota > Viridiplantae > Streptophyta > Magnoliopsida > Lamiales > Gesneriaceae > Henckelia > Henckelia pumila. The sequence goes on along the minus strand of NW_027331861.1, from coordinate 64,841 downwards.
AATTACCTAAATCAACGTCGATCAACTTATCAAAGACAAATGACTGATAAAGATATACAAACAAATGAAAATTCAACAGATGAGAACTTCTCTACTGATGTTTCAAACCACGAAGGAACTGATATTAATTAAATCATCCATATATTTTTTTTTGAACAATAGTTATTCTAAAATGTTAATTAAATCATCCATATTTTTTTTTTGAACAATAGTTATTCTAAAATGTTCTATGTTCTAGAATAACATTTGTAACAATACGTTTTAGGATAATTTTTTAAGTTTAAAATTTTACATATACACCATAAACATAGTATTAAAGCATTACGTAAATATAGATGTATGAAAATTAAAAACCTTAAGAGATTATTCTTCGAAATTTAATTAAGACTAGCAATCGTGGCACACGCAACGCGTTGCGTGTGTAACAAAAAAAATATGAAAAATACGTTCGTGTATATTTAACACATGTTTCCAAAATAAATTTAATTTAATACAGTAAAATAAGATAATTAAAATATTATCTAGCCAATTTGCGTGTATAACTTAATATATTGATATCGTGTGTTGCAAACTTGCATATGTATAATCTATTTTTATTTTTAAGTCTATATGTTTTTTACAAAATATATATACAAAATGAATGGAAATTTAATTTAGTGATCTGGTTTATAAAAATTATGAAACACTTGTTCTATAAAGTACAATTTTTTCTATCGGGAAGAAAATATGAAATCACATTCAAGTATTTTATCATCACATCACTTGAAAAAGATAGCTGAAAATTTATGTAGAGAACATTACATTAATAATAATAATAAAATGTAATGACAATTCATTTACAGGTTTCTACAATTTGACTGGTGACTAAAATTTAAAGACTAAATACGAAGAAATGAAACATTCCCATGAATCCATGAATAAGAAAACAAAAAAAAAAAACAGTCAAATATCATACGGAAACTAAATTGATAAACTATGAACCTAGACTATGAGCAATGGAATATTGTTTTAAGAGATGTCATTTGAATAATTTATGCTTGATTACAATTTACGGTAACCTCCTACTCACACAAAATCTTAAATTAACAATAAAAACATAGCAATTGGAAATTGAATCAAGTAAGAGAGTAAAATAAAATAAGTAAACCTTGAGATTTGGTGAGGGTGGATTTGAAGTTCATCTTGTAACAATCTGCAAGAATTATAAGAAAAATCAATACACATATTGCTCGCTATGCAGACCAAAGAGAGAAAACATATAAACGACCGAGGTAAAAATTGATTTACATATTCCAACATAAAAAAACACAATAGATTTGCATGCATATGAACCACATATTCATTTATTGCACGTGATTTATTAAATAACCCGATGATATATAATAATACGAATTATTTCAAAAAAATGGAAATACAAATTATCGTAGGGCTCTTTAATCTTTGTATTGAATCTATTAAGAAATAAGAAGGATAACCAAAACTAACCAATATGTATATGGATTTAAACTAAAAATTGAATACCAAAAAAATAAGCAAAGACCAAAGATAAACATATGTTTAATGTGCATTGGCCTATCCTAGGAATGGGAACACGTTTCATCCATGGAGTCTCGGAGCATGGGAGAATACCTGACCTCCAATCCTGTTCTCAGTCTCTCAGCCTCATTATTTTATGCAGTTCTATATCCTATCCTCTTTTGGTATCTACACACAAAAAAAGAAAAAGAAAAAGAAAAAAAATCAAAATGAAGCCAATTAAACAAATGGAAAATTGCATATAGATCGACTCAATTTATTTCTAGCAATAAGAAAATTCACTCGAATTCCAACACTCATAGACGGAAATTACTACAAAACAGAAAATATGTACTTCAAAATTTAGAAACACACCGAGAGAGTAAAAAAAAATTGAACTTTTTGAAAATTGTCTCCACATACTCTTTTTTCTTTCTCTCCCCTTCCATGATTGCTTGTTTTTATCCTTCAGTTTATCCCCTGCTGCACTTGTGAACAGAAAAGATATTTTGGTTCAAACATAGTTTATTAAATAAGTTATCACCTCAGATTACCAATTGATACCCGAGCAAGTTTGGTCACGTGAAGTGGACGAAAGCTAGATATTATCCAATATGCTAACCAACCGAAAACTACGTTTGCGAAATGGTTTTAATTCTCTATTTATACAGAACATTAACTAAGCTCCCAAACAAAGAAAAACCCATAAATAATCGACACAGATTGATTACTAAAAAGTGTGAGAAGTAAGCACGTCATATTAACAATTGATACCTGAGGAAGTTCGGTCACGTCGACGGGACGAAAGCTAGATGTTCTCCGACATGCTAACCAAACTAAAACGACGTTTGAGAGAATTTAAAATGTGGGGTATTGGCTCAAGTATTCAAGCAAAAGGGATAAGGGCCAGAAAGTGATACGAAATTTATCTTTGGCAATTCGTCGAGCAGGTAGCGTTCATCATCCAAATAAACATTTGCTTGATGTGCAGAAACGGTTTAGAAAACCAACTGAAATAAAAAAGCAGGGAGGTAAAGAAAATAGAAACTGAACACAAATCCTAGGATCAAACAACAAACATATTATCAGAGAAAACAATACATGAAGTTGACCACATGCGTAATGTTTTTTCGGAGCAGAAGAAGCAACAACCACCATGCTTGCTTTGCGAGCTTTCTGTTTCAAAGAATCTGATTCTGTTCGATTTTGCGGGCGTTCGATTTTAGAGAAACGATGTTTTGACGTGGGAAGATGAGAAGAAGAGAAGAACAACGTGGGATGAATTCAAAATGAAAATGGGTGTAGGGGTATTTTGGGATAATGATAAAATAAACCAAGACACCACGGTTTTTATAAGGGGCTTAGACTTAATAAATAGTAAAAAGATAACTCATAGAGTACAATTATTTAAGAAAATATAGGTCCGGTATGAGTTGTCAATTCAGTATCATTTATAAGTTGTGGAAATTAAACCCCTCATATGACTTATACTTCACTTCAGATTTATAAAAATCATAGGTGCCTAAAAATTAACTTATATATATTTTTTCGTTACACACGCAACGCGTGTGCCACGGTTGCTAGTATTTTATTACAGATACCTCTTACTAATTTTTTGATGCGTTGGTATGACAAGAATCAAATTTCAAAACAAATCCAAAAAAATTTGTTGAGAAAATGAAGGGAATGGGAACGGTTTTTCTTTTCCAATCCTAAAACCGCATATTCCATTTATCACACTTTCGGGCTTTGGCGGACACAATCGAAACTGAAGACTTCTCAATCAGCGGGAACAGTTTTATTCTCAAAACTTGAGACTTCTCAATCAGCGGGAACAGTTTCCTATCAACTAGGGATGAAAAACTATGGTAAAATGAATATATAATTTCGTTTACAAGTCTGAGTTCACACGTCTCTGCTTTCTTCCGTGGTCACCATATATACTGCATCGAAAAATATTGATATTATTATATATACGTCTTCTTACTCCATGATTGTTTCCCACAAAATTATTGTTGAGGACTTGAGGTAAGTTTTTTTATTTATCCAAAAATTTGACTTTTGTTTTTTATACAAAGAGGAAATTTTGTACAAGTTGTATTTTTTTATTTTATTTGTTTCCAAACTTTTGGTATGTTTTCAGATTTTGGGTGCATTGGTGTTTTTACCCATTCATTTTTGTCAGTAACATGATCGAATATTTGGTAAATTATCTTATTGTGGGAATTTTATTTATTACAGATTTTAAAGCATTATGTTTATCTTTTTTCAATAAGATTATTAAGTTCCTTTTAAACTTTGTTCTTTAATTGATTTTTTTCATCGTAATTTAAAAAAAATAGAATTCAAGATTTTTTCAACGACGAGTCGATGACCACTTCGATTACTTTGTTGTGTCATTGTTAATTTTTTTTGTGTGCGACGTGGAAACATGCAGTCGTTATCTTCGGTGTACACTGGGTAAACCTTCGAATTAACGCAATAGCCTGCAAACTACGTTAGCCAGTTAAACCACATTAGGTAAGCCATGTGTGACAAACTAGTCCAAGAAAACGTTGATAGGGGGAATCGAACTCCTGACCTCTGGCCAAGAGTTCACTTACTCCACCAACTTGGACACCCCTTAGAGGTAAAAAAGAAATTTATAAAAGAAGGGATGCAACACGAGGACTTTCCAGGGTTACCCATCCTAGTACTGCTCTCGTCCAATCACACTTAACTTCGGAATTATGATGAAATCTGGTGCATTAGTGCTGGTATGATCGCATCCTTAAAATTTTATTTTAATATATGGATTCGTTACACAATTTTGATTTATGTATGTTGACGGATTTACTTATAAACCAATAACTTCATCCTCTTTAGATTCGATTTTGTTGATTTGCTTTTAGTTCATTATGAATTAAATCAGTTTGGTTTTTAATTATTTTTTTACTTTACTTTTTTAATATATGCTAGGACTTAAATTTGTATATTGCAAGAAGACAACATTGTTTATTGGAGTTATTGTATGCTCTAATTAAATATTTGTTTCATTTTAATCTCCTTCATCCATTTATATATTCTTTATATATTTATGAATGGATATTTCACTTTGTCATTTTGTTCTAGCTATATCTTAATATCAAATTGATTATATCAGCATAATATTAGTTTTATATTCTCCCAATAATTAATTATCAACTACTAAATATTATATTATTTCAAAAATAAAAACTCATAAAATATTCATATATTATATCACACGTGTTTTTACACACGCAACATATAAAATTTAAAAAATTTATATTTATAAAAGTATATTATAGGTTCTTTAATAATGTAATATTTGATTGATAATATTTACGCGTGTGCAAAATTAAGTTTTATGCTACAATTAGGATATAATCAACTTCATATATCTCCAATATATTTTAACATAATAATAATCAACTTCATATTATGCTAATATAATCAACAAAATACTTTTAAGTTTCTTGAAGTTAATTGTCAATTACTAAATATTACATTATTTCAAGAATAAAACTCATAAAATATTTATATATTATATCACCTATGCAACGCGTGTGCTTCAATTACTAGTTATTAATAATTAGTTTATGATTTTTTTGAATTCGGTTCAACTCGATTAATCTACAAAACAAATTTAGTTAAATTAGGTATCGGTTAATTCGACTTTGTCGAACCCATGGTTGCTAAATTTAATGCAGGGTATATAAAACAAATACGTGTATTTTGTCCAGACCTATTTTTTGGGCTTTTACATATTTTATTGGGCTCTTCAGGCCATTTTCGATATTTAAAAGCTTTTTTCAATTAGGAACCTGGTCCAACTTGGCCTGAATACTGGGCTAGACATGCTTATAACTTTGTTCCAGGCCTCAAGGACAACTGGACAAATGGGCCCACTAAGGTAGTCTTCGAATTGTTTGGAAGCATTTTTCGCCTCTTCTCTCATAAAATTTTCAAAATTTGTAAACGAAAGTACCTTTTAGAAGCAATCACACACAATACAGAGTGTTTGGTAGCTATGACAAAGTGGGATTGTGGGGTTTTATACAACATAATCATTTGTTTGGTGTGATTTTTAATAAACTAGGCTAATGTCTTCTGCAAAGGACAAACTCATATTAGAGAATGATTAGTAAACTCACCTTTCACCCAACTATTAACAATCCCTTTCTCTATCCTACCCACTTATTCCAAGAATGCCCTTTCCCCCGACAAAAAAAAAAAACCTAAAATCTGGCCGCCTCAATTCTCATTCTCGTCAAAAATCGAAGAAAACCCATTTATCGTTTCATGGTTAACTGCAGAAATGAGGTAAAAATTCAGAAATAGAAGGAAGTTTGTTGTGTGGGTTTTTATCTTGAAAATCGATTTTCATTCCATTCGTTTAGCAACCTCTTCGCTCTGCAAAACAAAAAGAATCTTTAACATACAAAAGATTATTCCATATTCTAATTCCAAGGAAAAAAATACAGTGACATGTGCTTGCGAAGAAGAACAAGGCATATGTAAACATCCTTTCCCGTAGGCATAGAATCAAAATTATTTCTTGCTGCTTTTCCGGAAGCATGGAATCAATATTTTGCAAATATTAATTTTAGCAGTAAACAACAGAAATATAACATATAAACCAAACCCTTTCTTCTCCAATTTGTGTCGCTACTTCCAGGTGGATTTGAATCTGTAATCGTTTCAATCACAAATACGGATCTCACACCCGCTTTGCAGCCTTCTTTCGAGAAAAAAAATTAAGGAATCTGAGTTTACCGGTGAAAAAAGAAAACTGAATTGTAAGTGAGGGTATATTGGTCAACAATTTTTTAACAATAAATTTATTTCACTTTTTAAAATTACACCAAACAGAATATAATTTATCATATTTTTTTATACATCTTACTCTATCCAACACCTAATCATTCTTGTTATTAATAATTGAATTATCCCATCACGCGTATCAAACGGTAGCCATGAGCGCTACAAAACTTCCCCAACAAATTCCAAAGAAGAAATAGGGATTGCTGGATCGAGGTGAGAAATGGGGCTAAAAAAAAATCTAGTTTTATTTATCAGGGTTAAAGAGACCCTAGCCTTTGTGTAATACCAAATCATTCATCAAAATGTCTAAATATTTAATTTTATTTCTAATTAATGCAACCTAATTTCAGAATATAAATCTCCCAATATAAGTTCTACCTGAAATATAATCAATTTAAGCTTACAAAATACAATAATCATATCTTCAAGCCCTAAGAATTGAAATCCCAAATCATTTTTTTTTGTGACGTGAGAACTCGCAACCGCTACCTTTCGGTGCGCTTTGGGTAAACCGTCTGATTAACACAATTATTTGCAAACTACGCTAGTCAGGTAAACCACACTAGACAAACATTTTAAATTTTAATGTTCCAATTTGAAATGTGCTCAAGTATTTATATTAAAATAACTACCATACTCAAATCATGGTTTTCAAGGGGCACGAAGTGACGTGTATGCAGTATGCATATAGAAAACGAGCTCTACAATTTAATAACTATAATATAATAAGATCTTTTCAAAAAAAAAAACTATAATATAATAAGATATGAAAGTAATTGGGTGATTGTTTTTTAAATTGACTAAACCCTTTAAAATAATCATAATCAAGTGATAAATATATTATTAGCATTTCTACTACTGATCAATTCAAGTTATGAGCAACTGAAACATATATTAAATTATCAAATTGATTAAATAAAAACATGACACATCTTTTAAAACTATACTTTTAAGTAAATTTTAATACCAAATCATAATTGCAAGGCTTCACCAACATCATACGCATATGCCAACATCATATCTTCGAATAAGTATTTTAAAAATATTTTATTTTATTAGTGAAAAATTTAAATATGTGTGGACAAATTTTTAAACTATAAAATATAAAGTATAAACGGATATTTATTTATTTATTTTAAACGAAACAACTATGAAAAAATCAATACAGATTGCTTTTTAACTTTAAAAATAATGTCTAAACACATATTTAAAAAAAAATTAAAAATATACAAATATTTTACAAGTAATTTGGAACTACCCCAGAATAAATTGATAAACATATTATTATTTTTTTCAAAAAGATAAAAATATTATTTTTAATTTCAATTAATTGGTTGAAACATATTATTTTTAATTTCAATTAAATTGGTTGACAAAAAATGGGTTTACATGAATGCAGGGCAGGGCAGCGGCTACCAAACTTGCAATGGGTGAAATTGATGATTGAAGGGTGTCCAAATGGTAGCCATGAGCGCTACAAAACTTCCCCAATAAATTCCAAAGAAGAAATAGGGATTGCTGGATCGAGGTGAGAAATGGCGGTGCAGGAGGAGAACTGGCGGCCCACGGTGGAGATCAACAACCTCAGCTTCACTTACCCAGGAATCGACGGCCATCCTCCGCCGGGTTCCGCCCCTTTGATCGATGAATTTTCACTCACTCTCCACTCCGGCGATCGTTGTCTTCTTGTTGGTTCAAATGGCGCGGGTATTTTGTATTTTCGGAACTCTTTCTTTTAGTTCGGATAATAATTCAGTTAAAAAATCGATTCTTGATTGTTTGGTTATCATTATGATACGCAATCACAATTAACTAGCTTTAGTTTCTTGATACGTATCTAGAGTTTGCAATGAACCAATTGGCAAATGGGAAATTGAGCAGCAGCGCCTGACACGCCTGTTAGCGTCAAATGCACATGATAGTCATAATGTCGTGTATAAACTAATCGCCAAACTGTTGATTTGTTGCTCTCGATCGAATACTTTCTTATTAAAGTTTCCTTTCCTTAACACATGATATACTGGCATCATAGGATAATGATTCTCTCTGGTCCTCACTGATGTTCCATTATTTGACATACTATCAAACTACTAAATTGTACTAATCTAATTACAATAACACGTGAAAAAGTAATACAACCAATTAGTAATTAATCATAAATTCATTTATATGCGTGCTCTATCAATTCAGGGGTCAATTCTCTTTTTTCTCTTTAGTTCTTTTGTGTCCTGTTACAAAATATTTATTGTTCTAACTGTTGGTTTATCATCATTGAATCATGAAATGCATATTTCATTTTAGGATCTAGTGTTTGTCAGCCAACACAGAAACAAGATTGCGATAATGTTGTGAATGCTGATGTAATTGTGCTTTTTTGGGAAAAGTTATTTTTTTGGAGACCTTTTATGTTTCCACTTTCTTCTTTCATGTTTGTCGCATTTTTCCACTTGTGATCATTCCGTCATTGTATAATCTTGCAAACAATTGATTCTTATCGTATGGAATTTAATCAGGGAAAACAACTTTACTGAAAATAATCGGTGGGAAGCATATGGTGGATCAAGAGATGGTAAGGGTTTTCGGAAGATCCACATTTCATGACACAGCATTGACGTCTTCAGGAGTCCTCTCTTATCTTGGTGGCGAGGTTGGTTTTTTAATCTTATTTTTCTCTTCCACTATCGTGTTAGCGATTAAATAAGTCAAGATGATCTGTATTCTCAGCTGCTTATAGAAATGCAATTTTCGGGTAGTAAATGCTGTTAGCATTAAACAAGAACTGGAGTATTAAAACACAGTGAAGGATGGGCTAGTCTCACTATCATGGAAACTTACTTTCAGCTTCACAATTTAGAGTGTCTTTTTGCTGATTATTTGTGTTTTCTTTAATTTAATAGAAATTAAGCCATCTCAATTTATATATTGGCTATCAGCACTGTTTTTTTCTGGTTAAATTGCAGTTCTTCCATATCATCCCACGTGTAAGGGTAATAATTTTTTGTGCATCTTTTGTGATGAAATCACTTCTCAATGTTGACAGTGGCTTAATTTGAAGGATATTAAATGTTCCTAACATGAAGTGATTAATGTGCTATTTGATTATAATGTTTTAAGTATTTATTGTTTGGATGTGACTCTGAAGTGGTTTGATCGTGAATCTATTTCTTAATTAGTGGAGACGAGAAGTTGCTTTTGCTGGTTTTGATGTTCCAATTCAGATGGATATTTCGGCTGAGAAAATGATATTTGGGGTTGCAGGAATCCATCCCCAAAGACGAGAAGAATTGATCAAGGTATGAGACTTTTCTTGATTTTATGGTTTTGCTCCCTTTTTACTCATAATGACGACCTTAAATATTGATATTAATTTTGTCATCCATGGTCATGTTAGATACCACTGTTTCATAAAATGCTTTTCATTACACTTGTTTAGAACTCACTTTCTTGAATGATTACTAATGCATCACAGAAGGCTTTAAATTGTTCTTTTACATTGACTTAATATTCACATAATCTATCCTTATCTCCTAATTGTGGACCATGTTAATATATTGGGGTTTGATGTTAATTACGACATGCCATTCTTGAATCGGATCATCAGCGCTATATATCTATGTGAAAGAACATTAGAGAATTTAAAATAATGTGAAATAGTGGGGTAACTAGGATAACACAATCACACCCAAATAATTGTGATCAATTTCCTTCTTATTTTAATAAATGTTAATCATGCATCAGACCTATATTGATCGGAGTCTTGGGACAGAGCGAGTCTTATTATTTATCATTCAAATTCAACATAATCAACACGTGTATTAATTTTTATACAAGGTTCTAGTTGATCAATTTAACTAGCCCTAAGATCTAACGATTTGAAAGATTGATTATATTTCAGGACACTAACCTGCACTCTATGGATTGCAGTATTAGCGAATTTTCATATATGCACCTTTGTAACCATCTGCTCTGTGTTTAGATATCGCATTGAGTAAATTTTGTACAGTCTTAAGTGAGCTGGTTGGTTCGTTTGGTGTAGGTCTTGGGTGTTGACTTGTCGTGGAGAATGCATAAAGTATCTGATGGTCAAAGAAGAAGGGTTCAAATATGTATGGGCCTTCTAAAGCCATTCAAGGTATTTACTTATTATATTTTGTAGGAAAAAGTCCCAGGTTTCCAAACTTCTCTTAGTCTATTTACCTTTACTTGAAGCCAGTGTGGTTATGCTTCTTGTGGTTAGGTACTATTGCTCGATGAAATAACAGTTGACTTAGATGTGCTTGCACGGTCTGACCTTTTAGGATTTCTAAAGAAAGAATGTGAAGAACGGGGTGCCACAATAATTTACGCAACACATATTTTTGATGGTCTCGATGACTGGCCATCGCATATCGTAAGTTTCATTTTATCTCCTCAATGTTGATTGCATTATAAGCGGTATACGCCAAGTGTTGGGCATCATTTTGAATTTTTATCAGGCTTACGTGGCTCGTGGAAAGTTGCAGCTAGTGATGCCAATGAATAAAATCAAAGAAATTAGCAAGTTGTCACTGATGGTTAGTTGCTTCACTTTTAAAATAAAGCACTTCGACTTAAGTTTTTTGGTCGTTCAATTAGATTAGGGGCGGAGCAGCTCCTAAGTCATATTGGGTACCTGTGTTCTTGCGGTAACAAAATAACTCTGACATCTGAATTTCCTTTATGTTACTTTGTACTGTCTTGCAAATAATCATGGGGTCTATTTTTAATTTAATCTTCATGTTAGACGTGTCCTTTGTGTAGTTGCTTGTTTTTCCTGTGTAGTGGTTTGAAGTGAAGTTTTATTTTGAGAAATAAGCATTTCAGAGCTGAAAATCATTTCAGAAACACCACAACAAACTTGTGAAAAATTTGCTCTTTACTTGTAATACATAACAAGTCAGCATCCGCATTATAACAAGAAAAAATGTCAAGAATAAAATTATGTTCTTGATTAATTTATCAACTAAAATAAACAATGATTATGACACAATCAAGAATCTTGCACCCTCTACTGATTCTCTTCATATTGTCTCCAGAAGTGGAAAATATCATATGTTTCATGAAAGCGTGTTATTACTCCGACTTGAGACAATAACGTTTATCCATTGACAAACCTTTAATTGCTACCTTGTGTTTATGAATTTACAGAGAACTGTGGAGAGTTGGCTGAGAAAAGAGAGAGACGATGAGCGGCAGCGAAGGAAAGAGAGAAAAGCTAGTGGTACTCCGGAATATGATAAAAAAGTCGAAGGCAGCCGTGTAGCTGGTGATCCAGCACGCGCTGCTGTCCGCGTGCTAAATAACGGGTGGGCTGCTGGGAGGCTGAATTCAACTGTAGCTGGTGAAGAAAGCTTCTCCTTGAGCTCTAACAGGGTCCTCAGATAAGAAACCAAAGACTTTCACACACGTCTATACCTGACCTGGCTGCAAACTATCATCATCCACTGTACGGCCGATTTTCCTGGCTTTCTTTCATCTTGTCCCAATGCTTATAAATTGGAATACTACAGTATACGGACATCGTTAATTTCTTATGTTTTAATATATCATTTTTTGTGATCTACATTTCAGTTGTCGTCCAGTGGACATCAATATATAATCCATTCCTTGAGAGTGTTCTTTGAATGGACATAACAATCTTTCGATTCTTGTTGTCAAAACTCAAAAGTTTCAATTTTATGCAGCAAAATTATGTTTTCATGGGAAATTCGAAGCCATAGTGCATCCAATGATCCATGTTTGGCCAAACAATTGGGTCCATGATTGTTTGGGGGCATCGGATTTTTCGTTGTTCTGTATTTTCGTGCAACTCGCATGTTATTTGACGGATGGAAAGTCGTTCAAGGATGAGTAGTTTAGCAGAGTCGCAGATTTTCTCAAAATGGAATTTGAAGAATTACCCGATAGTTTTCATCTTGGATTTGTAAATTTGCAAGGACTTTTATGTGAACTCAATATATTTACTCTTAGGAGGAGAAATCTCAAAAGATTCGGCGAAAACATTTACTTAATGTGAATGATTGCAAATCATCTTAAAATTTTGGCCCACTCTCATCTTCAAACGCAACCTTTGGTCTAAAATTTCGATTTCTTATTCAATAAGCTCTTTTAACGACAGCCAGCCAAGTAATCTGACTGATAATATTTTTGTTCAAATTTTAAACATTTTGTGCAGTCACTAAAAACTCCCTAAACATATCAAGCATCAATTTCAATAACCAAAATGATGAAATGAACTTGTATGTATTGGTAGTTCTGGAAAATAGCTGCATAATAGCTTAAACAACAAAAGTGAAATCTTAACCTACACAACAGAGATGTGTATCCGTTCAAAAAAAGGAAATGATCAAACACGAGAATCATTTCAACAGAAGTAAGAGAGTACAAAAATATCTTGACGAGGATTAAGATACCAAAGAGTCCATATTCATCCAACATCTCTTCTTAAGACTGTCATAAAAATACAAATAAAGAAAGCACGAGAGAATAATTAGAGTCGGCAATTAGGACGAGAAAAATTAAACCATTAAGATCAGGAATCAGGGGCAAAATGAGGAATTGTACCTTGCTAGCGATGTTGTTGGAGAGCACTTGCTTGACCAAGCAATTTCCAATACCATAAATCTGCCATAATCTAAAACTCACACAAGAGAAAAACAGATCCCAGAAACCAAATAACAACATAAACCACAAAAAGAGACACTGATCGACCTTACAAAATATAATAAAGGAGGCAAAAAGCAGAAGCAAGGGAGAGATTGTTTTCACACCAGTGAGAGATTGAAAGCAATGGAGATCAAAAGTATCAGCTTGGAGAAGCTCGATTCCGGAGCAACCGGAAACAGGGGACAACTGCTGAGATATGGCATGCATTGAATGCCACAAACTTGCCAGTCTCAAACTATCATTTGTGTCCATTCTTCCAGCTGACCCATAATCCTTAAAAAGCATAAAGATGCAATTTTTAATCCCTCTCTTATATCAATTACAATGTTCAATCAATAGATCACGGAGTTTTTACATGTCCTGTGCTAACCTTGTAGAAAATAAGACCACCTGATTTGTTGATAATATAGAGGCTGTAAACCGCTGCCATCGACTATGAGATACTCCAATCGAGGTTCAATTTCCAAATCTAAGGTGTAAACTCCACAAGGATCGCTCGCACTTTTGCTGAACAAAAATGAAAATGTGAATGTTAAGGTTTTCATATAGTTTACCATCACATCCACAAAACCTCTGTCAAAAATCCACCACAAAATTCGATCAAGTACTAGCTGTTGCGCGATAAATGCTGCAAAAATACTATGAAAATTTAGGCCACCTTTTTCCAGAAACAACATTCCAGCTAACGAACATACAAAAGCAAACCCAGATTCCATTATTCAATTTAAATCAAATAGATTAGCCGCAATCGAAATCACTAAACGACAAAAACTAATACATTGAATATATAAACACGAAGATGTAAGGAGAAAGATACCAGAGGTCTCCGAATTCAAAAAATTTTGGGATGATCTTGTATCTACCGATCAGGCTCAGCAGAAGAGAGACGATGGAGATGAAGTTGGACTTATACTCAGATTGGGCTTTTGTTTAAAGCCCAACACTGACAACACAATTTTTTATTATTGTTTTTTATTTGAGTTTTCCACTTTCAACGATTATAAAAACATACAACATATGCATATAATAGCTTGTGTGTATTTAGGAAGATTAATTATATCTCTTAATATCCATTATATTTATTATCTTTTATTAGAGTTGAGGAGTTGGTATATTGATATGGTCAATCCCTTTTTTAATTAGCCTTTTAATATATATTTAATTACAATAGAGTCATTTTATTTTGTCTATTAATAACTACTTATTTATTAGAATGTTATTCTCATAATATTTTTTTGTTCTTTATGGATATTTATTTTAATTTTTTTTAATTTCACTATTTATTATTTATTATTTATAGTTAAAAATTAGACAGTAAAAAGCACGCAACGCCTGCGTCGAGATACTAATATTTTATTAAAGATATGGACCTCTTACTAATTTTTTAGTGCGTTGGTATGACAATAATCAAATTTCAAAACAAATCCAAAAAAAATTGTTGAGAAAATGAAGGGAGTGGGAACGATTTTTCTTTTCCAAACCTAAAACTGCATATTCCATTTATCACACTTTCGGGCTTTGGCCGACACAATCGAAACTGAAGACTTCTCAATCAACGGGAACATTTTTATTCTCAAAACTTGAAACTTCTCAATCAGCGGGAACAATTTCCTATTAACGAGGGATGAAAAACCACATTAAAATGAATATATAATTTCGTTACAAGTCCGAGTTCACACGTCTTTGCTTTCTTCCGTGGTCACTGTATATACTGCATCGAAAAATATTGATATCATCGTATATACGTCTTTTTACTCCATGATTGTTTCCCACAAAATTATTGTCGAGGTAGTTTACAAGTTAACAGCTTAGCCTTCTCAAAATGGGATAAGTTTTATGTTCATATGAATAGTTAAGTAAAGATCAACACCACTAAAAAACGTTAATATATGACCACGGTTATTAAAAAAAAATCATTCAACAAGTTTTGGTCTTAATCCAGTATTGAATTCAAGACATACTATAGCATATTAATGGCAATAGCGGTGAACTGGCAACACCCGGCCGGCTAAAAACATGAACGAAAGAAAGCTTAACAAAGCATGGAAACAAAGAGGGTGTCAAATCATCTTCCCAATAAAGCAACTCGATCCTTCTGTACAGCTTGCGATAAATTTATGTCAAAGAGCTCACAGCGAATTGGCATTTCCATCTCATAAAACGGGTTCTTCAGAACATAATCTGTATATAGCTCATAAATACATTTCAAGAGACCCTCCATATGTTGAACTCCAGGTTCGCAGACCACAAAGAATTTGGTACCTGAAAGAAAAGATGTTATATTAGCATAGTTGCATTCGTGAGGCGAGAGGATGGTGGTTTTGACAATCGGCAACTATTAAGAAGCAGGTTTGAATCAAGAAAGTTTTCAAGGTTTAGCTACATCCCCGAAATTTACTATCAATCAGAATGAAAAGATAAATATTACAAGAAAAAAAAAAAAAGAGAATCAAGTCAGTGAACTGATAATGCCTTCAATCTTCTGTTCAGCTTCTGTTTAGAGTCAACAGTTCACAATGAGGATAACAATTAACAAGGAACATGTAGCTATTTTTGTGCTGGGATCATGTGCGAGTGCGACCACCTGTGATCAATCACTTTTTCAATCCATGAGGTGCTATTTGATGCTTAGTCTGGAGCTTCATCCTAATCGGCTGTTTGAACTAAACTTCAGATGTATCAGGGCGTCAATGTGTCATCATCATTCAGACAATTCGAATCAACACGAACAATTCAGAGTTATATATGCACTTGCTTGACCAAGCAATTTCCAATACCATAAATCTGCCATAATCTAAAACTCACACAAGAGAAAAACAGATCCCAGAAATCAAATAACAACATAAACCACAAAAAGAGACACTGATCAACCTTACAAAAGATAATAAAGGAGGCAAAAAGCAGAAGCAAGGGAGAGATTGTTTTCACACCAGTGAGAGATTGAAAGCAATGGAGATCAAAAGTATCAGCTTGGAGAAGCTCGATTCCGAAGCAACCGGAAACAGGGGACAACTGCTGAGATATGGCATGCATTGAATGCCACAAACTTGCCAGTCTCAAACTATCATTTGTGTCCATTCTTCCAGCTGACCCATAATCCTTAAAAGGCATAAAGATGCAATTTTTAATCCCTCTCTTATATCAATTACAATGTTCAATCAATAGATCACGGAGTTTTTACATGTCCTGTGCTAACCTTGTAGAAAATAAGACCACCTGATTTGTTGATAATATAGAGGCTGTAAACCGCTGCCATCGACTATGAGATACTCCAATCGAGGTTCAATTTCCAAATCTAAGGTGTAAACTCCACAAGGATCGCTCGCACTTTTGCTGAACAAAAATGAAAATGTGAATGTTAAGGTTTTCATATAGTTCACCATCACAACCACAAAACCTCTGTCAAAAATCCACCACAAAATTCGATCAAGTACTAGCTGTTGCGCGATAAATGCAGCAAAAATACTATGAAAATTTAGGCCACCTTTTTCCAGAAACAACATTCCAGCTAACGAACATACAAAAGCAAACCCAGATTCCATTATTCAATTTAAATCAAATAGATTAGCCGCAATCGAAATCACTAAACGGCAAAAACTAATACATTGAATATATAAACACGAAGATGTAAGGAGAAAGATACCAGAGGTCTCCGAATTCAGAAAATTTTGGGATAATCCGGAGAAATCGCACCCCTGGGTCAAAATTTTGGGAAAGATTAACATCGACGAAATAATTCCATCCAAATCACAGTAAAAGATAATTTATGCCGTAAATTCGAACGATTAACATAAGAAACCATAAAAACCAGATCAAATCGTCTCATTTCATGTAACATACCAAGGTAAGCAGACATTTAAAAAAAAAAAAAAAAGAGATCTAATTCTAAGCTCACATCTGCAATTTACTCGATTACGATTAACAATAACGTTGATGAAACACGTAAAGAAAGATCGAAAGGAAAGCAAAAGCTTACGTGATGCAAATTTGGGGAAAGAGGAATGATTCGGGAGGAAAAGGGTAAGATTGTGAAGACGCCACTATTTTATCTCGCCGCTACCTTTTGTTATAAGAAAACACGCTTGCCTAATTTTGGTTTTGTATTTTTATTTTTTAAAATTTTTAACAAAGTGATTTTGTTATTTTTTATTTTTATTATAGAATCTGCTGTATTTTGGTGCGTGATTTTGTTATATATATATATTTTATTATCAATCGTGTTGATGTTATATCAGCATGATATACATTAAGATCAAATCGTGTACAAATAATAATAATATAAAAATATCACAGTAGTAATAAAATTTGACAAGATTGTATCTTTTTTTAAAAAATAAAAATAAAAAATAAACCAAAAAATCAGTTTTTCTTATACACTGACAGCACTTCGAGAACTTGAGACGTATTCAAGGTTTTGCATAGATTTTCGTTATAATTTCCTATTTCCATGAATCAAAACCAAATCGTGAATTCTTGTTTCTGGAATCAAATGGAAATGAGTTTTGGAAAAAAATAATAATTCTAATTCTAATTAATAATTGGATTGAACCGTGGTCTGGACTATAGACTTGTGCATTCGTAATTGGATCATTTTATGTTATATCTGGAATGTTACTTTATGTTTAATATATTTGGTCTAATGTAGGTTAAAAAAAAAAATACATAGCACATAATCAGCACATGTACATCACATGAATTCTTCAGTTATTAATGTAAATTTTGCTTAAAAAAATACTTTGTAACGGGATCTGAACAAATAAACATAAAATCAAACATTAATTAAATCGAACACATGCATGTTTCCGTCCACGTACGTGAAATCCAAACACAAGTACATTTCTCTTTATAAATTTAATTAGGAGAACCCGTTAAAAATCTAATCTTATTCGAACGAACCCATGAATAACTAATTAATTAGTCGTGGAACGAGCTAGCTGTGACGACGCGGGCCACATTTGATTCCAGGTCAAAATTATTAGGCCTCGACTTTTGTTGATCTAATTCTTGATGATCTCCTTCCTGGAAATTATGATGGTGATAAGCATGGAGAAGAGAGCTCATCTCTTTGTTCTTTCCCCATAAGACTCCATACAGTCCCAATACAATCAATGCTGATCCTGCAACTCTGCTCATGCATGCATATATTACACAAATAAAAAACCCTTAAATATTATACCATTAACAATGCTTTTTTTTTTTTTTTTTTGACGTGGGAACCCGCAGTCGCTATCCCTGTGTGACAGGCTAGCCCAAAAAAGTGTTGATAGGGAAAATCAAACTCCTGACCTCTGGCCAAGAGTTCAACTGCTCCACCAACTTGAACACCTCATTGGGGGCATTAATAATGCTTTTTACACACACTATATATATTAATAAAATAGCTAGACTATACTTACGTCCCAATGTATAATTTCTCTTGAAGTAGAGCCCAACTGAGAATAGCCACGATGACCAGAAGCAAAGGGCTGAAAACGGACACATACAGAGGCCCTTTTCTTTCTATGCACCATGTCATCAAACAAAATGCCAACGCTGAACACACTATTCCCTGCAGAAACACATACAGATCATATATATATATTAGCCTCTTCTTTTTTTTAAACTCTCGACGAAAAATGACTAAAATAGTACGTACGTACGTACCGCGTAGACAGTGGACACGATCCTGATGGGTTGGTGGAGTGACCAAGCCGACAAACGATGGTTGAAGCAGAAGGCTATAAAGACACACTGGAAAGTGGACATGAAACACATCAAAGCCGAGCTGGAGTATGGAGCCGCGTACTGCTTGCTCAGTCTTGTCTGAACATATATATATAAATTAAATATCATCAGGCAATATATATATATATATGCATTGATTGGTTTTTGATACATGAAAATGAAATCAATTAATGATTACTTGGATGATGAGCCACACAGCCCAAGAAAGAGCGCTGGCAACGAGAAGCAAAGGGCCAGAGGAATTTAGATGGTCGATTGAATTGTTGGTTGTAGTAATCTTCTCTGCGTACTTCCAATGAATTCCAGATTCCCCGATGTTCACCACTTTCCCGTGGTAGAAAGACAGAAGCAGCGCGCCGCCTACGCATATTATGGTTCCCCATATCTTCGCCTGCCCCGCCTTGCTTCTCACTCCCAGTTTCTCTAATCTGTATACATACAAAAATGATTAACAAACTCGTCGTGACAAAAGTCAAACGTGCAACTATTAATTACAAAAAAAGGTTAAAGTTTGAAAATTTTATATGAGAGAAATTTTGTATTTAAATTATAATTAATATTCATAGTTAAAGTTTGAAAATTTTATATGAGAGAAATTTTGTATTTGAATTATAATTAATATTCATTAGGAAAAGAAGGGAAAATAAGTTTTTTGTTCCATTAACTTGTCTATATTTTGGTTTTGGTCCATTAACTTTTCGGACGTGGTTTTTGGTACATTTACTTTGCATTTTCAGTGTTTTTTGGTCCAACTGCATACGTGTCAATTTCTGATTGATCCAAAATGATGACGTGGACCAATCAAAAGCTGACACATATGTAGTTGGACCAAAAAACACTGAAAATGCAAAGTTACTGTACCAAAACCCACATCCAAAAAATTAATGGACCAAAACCCAAAAAAAATAAAATTACTGGACTAAAAAACTTATTTTTCCGGAAAAGAAAAAGGATTTATATGTATATGTAGTAGTTAGTTTATCCTCCCTCCGTCCCAATTATATTGTCCACGTTTCCTTTTTTGTTTGTCCCAAATATATAGTCATACACCATATTTAGTAATATTTTTTTACACTTCTTTACTAATATACCCCTACAATCATTTTTTAATATATTAAGTAGGGATAAAATAGGAAGCTTATATAAAATTTACTTTCCCAATAAATTTTTCTTAATTCGTATAAAAACTAAAACAAGACAACATATATAGAACAGATGGAGTATTAATTACCGTACCCCAAAGGAACAGCCAAGAGGAAAGTGAGAGCGGGGTTTATGTTGCTCAAGGCGCATGCGATTGTTGGGGTGGAATACTTGAGTCCCACAAAATATGTGATCTGATTCACGGTAACCCTGCATATATATTCATGTATATATATCATTTAGGTGTATGTATAATTAATTAATTTGTGAAATGATTATTGTTATATATTTATTAACAACTCACTTACCCGAAGATGGAACACAAGAAAATCTGGAATAAGATTGATTTTGTCAATTTTGGCCTCGTTTTCCTGTACATATATATTATATGACAATGATAATGAGAATAATCTATACTAGGAAAAATAAATTATTGTCCAATATATAAGATAAGACTTAGATATTAATTTATTCATATAATATATATATTATAAGTAATTCAAAATGCGTACTACTATTAATTTTGCGAAGACAGGTGTCGAAGCTGACAATGAGAGAAACCAAGGGTGTGATCACTAGTATTAATTTTGCGGTTGGAAATAAAAAGAAAAAGATTAATTGGTCACTGATATTTAAAATTAATTTGTTTTTTTAAAAAAATAAATAAAAAAATTAATTTGGTTTTCATGGAGTAATTTTGTTGGGTTTAATTTTAGCCATATTTTGAACGTGTGTTGATGTGACATTGAAAAATAATATGATTAAAAAGTGTAACACTGTAATAGGACCCAAAATAGCAAAATGAATTGAGGGGCGAAAATTAGTTTTCCATTAGCAATGAATTCCAGATAAACAGACAACATGACGAAAATTAATGAAGAGGCCAGCTAGGTACGCAGCACGAAAAAAACCCAAAAATGTGCATGACAAACATGTGTAACGCGTAACCCTAACTTCATCAAGTTTCATGACGTTTGAGATTCATCTTCTCTAATTTTTTCTACATACATAAATATATATATATATATATATATATATATATATAGTTTTGCTATTGTGAGCACCCACCGTGAGCACTTCTGTGAGCATCGCTGATGTGGCATGTTATGCATCCAATAGGTGAATGTCACGTAGGTAGGTGCTCACAAGAGTGTTCACGGTGGTTGCTCACCATAACAAAACTATATATATATATATATATATATATGAGTTCTTTTATGGTGCCCAACACTATATGCTCATTTCATGCCCACCATGTACAATAGGTGAGTTGACCGATATAATAGGTGAGTTGACTTGTACATGATAGACATGAAGTGGGCGTATAGTGTTAGACACCATAAAAAAATCTATATATATATATATCTCGATCACTATATTTTTCTAAATATAATAATATATGATAAATGATTACAAGTAATAAAATAAGTATTGAACTGGAATTTTTTTTTTAATAATAATGGTAAAAAAAATTATACGGCGCGCATTACCTTTAGTTTACGTATACTTTATACAAAATGAGAATATAATTTCATATTTCTCAAACAAAAACACTTGCAAATACGTACCACAAACCATAATTTCAAGAAGACAATTTCAAAACCAAATTGTCTGATTTTAAAAAATAACCCTTAGAAAAAAAATGTAGCTAGCATTTGTATACAGAAACACAATTAGAAACGTACGTACCTCTCCATAAAAAAAGCGAAAGGGGCAATGGAAATGGTGGCAAAGATTTGCCTGTAAGCAACATGGACAAAAGGGTTCATCCCAGAATCCATAGCAAGCTTGGAAATAATGTTCATTCCCGCATACCCCAATTGAACAATAACCATGTTCAAGAAAGGAAACAAACCAGCTGCTCCCATGCCCATTTTCTTCTTAATTTGGAGCTAGAAATGATCAAAAACTCTCTATATATATATAGTGTAAGAGTGATATATGGTTTTGTTAATTTATAATATTTTGAGGTGAAAAATGACGAAAATGTGAAAGAAAAGAAGGGGGCCGGGGTTATATTGTTATGCATGGGGTTCACGCATAGCCATTCTCGAAAATTAATAAATTAAAGCTGCTTTCAGTTAAACTTATTGTTTGCCAGCTTTGGCTGCATTTGGCAAAGAACTTGGAGTAACCAAATTGAATAGTTCCATAACTCCCCGTTTTATTTATTAATCATTAATTAGCTAGCGGTGCTATTTCTCGATAATATTATTTAATTAATGCTGCCTAGCTAGCTAGGATACTTTTAATTTGTATTGGTTTTATCAATTAATTAGCTATATTAATTTTATGTGCTCATTATAATCTTTGTCACTGAATAAGGTATATAAAAGATAAAAATACTCTATATATATATGTTTGAATTTTCACGAGTTATACAACGCGATTTTGTAAAAGGAAATTGCGGAAACAAAAATGATCTCTCTAGCTAGTCACCAATATATATTCTTTGCCGCACGACTATAATTACTTGAAACATCATGATCTACGTTATGATATATATATATATATATATATATATATATATATATATATATATATATATACCTTAACAATTTCACTCACGCATTAATTGATATATAATTATAGATTGATCAAATTATTTTTTTTAAAAAAAAAATCGAGTTAAATTTGAATCATATGCAATATTATGCTTCGATTAATTTTTCATTTTTACGTACCTAAAAAATATAGTGACAACGGAACTTGTGGAGTTATAGTAGTAATATATGTATTAATTTTTTTTTATTTTTTATCTATTCGGCACTTTTTCTTTTTCTTTTTCTTTTTCTATTTTATAGATGTTCCCTTCTAGCTATATACTAAACATGACATCATGAATAATATATATATAATATATATATATATATATATATATATATATATATATATATATATATAATGGTATTATCTCTATTGGAGAGAGATTTCATGAGACGTATAATTAGGGTGTATAAAGGGAAAAAGTATAGGAGGGTGGTGAATGAATGTTGTGGGTCCTGGAGAAAACAATAAGGTGACTTAACAAAATACCCTTTTTTGACAATAAGCCACACAATCAAAGCATTCGGGCTTTATGAACTTGTCATTATTCTATTTATTTAACAGAAATTAGAATATAATCCTTCTCAATTAACACACACATATATATATATATATATATAGTAAAGTTTTTTTTTTTGAGTGTGTCTTATAGAGTAAAGTTAGCAATGACCAAAAGGGACTTTTTTTGTCTTACATTTTTGTTTTTAATATTAATATTTTTTGTGCATAATGTTGGTATAATAATTTATTAACGGAAGACATAAAATAGAAGCGATAGAGGCAATATATATATATATATATATCACATTAAATACATTTGCTTTCTCGGAGGGAGAATTTGAAAATACTTGACAACATGTGTTATCGTTAGTTGAGAGTGAAACTATGCGTGCAATTCATGTCAAGTACATGGATTTTTTTTAGGATGCGCACTAAGAAATCATAATATATATTAATATTATATGTAATACGTATGTGTATATAATATGTATGTATATAGTGATACATTTTATGGATGGTGGAGCCGAAATCCACAGATAAGGTTTATAAAAGTGGACTCAGAAAAAGAAAAGAAATTGAATCGAGTTACTCGTTTGTTATAAAAATTTTAGTATTCATGAAAATTTATACGAAACGGTTATATGAGTGAATTTTGTGAGATGTATATTCGATCTGATTGGAATCATAAAAATATATATATATAAATCTATGAAACCGTCGGAACAAACATGTTCATTAATATTTGAGTACAATTTTTTTAAGGAGATTCGCATGATTATATATATCCACATATTCGAATTAATGAAAATGCATCCGTTTCAACTTTCACATACGAAACTAAATAAGATTTATGAGACTTTGAAAAAAAATAAATAAATTATTTTATCACTACCTAGAAGTGACAACAATGCAAGGTTTCGAGTCATCAAACGTCATATCTTATTCCATCGCGACAAAATAGCATATGGTGTTTTTTTGTTATCCGATGATGCTGAGATCACATCCCTATAATTAGAAGCGGTTGGTAGAAATGTATCATTTCCCATAATTTCTTCATTTAATGTAATGATCACCGATCCCATTAATTGATCGATTTGTATTCTTTATCTTTTTAGCTTATTTGGGTCATGACGTACGGACTTGTTTTCGCTTTTGATTCAAGTTTTACGAGGATCAGATGGAAAATTTCATCATAGCCCATAGGTTTTACCCCACGTGATAGGTGAAAACACATGATTGGTCAAATTATGCGGAGCTCACATGATTGATGTGGGGCCTCTATAATTTAAACCAATGAAAGAGTTCGATCCTACCCCATGGACATGATCAGAGATTCAATTCATTATTTCATCATTTATCATCTCATATCACGAGTCAAACGATAGTTTACCGAAAAGTATATATATTTGAGAGTGGTAAATTTATTCAGCAGTAGACAGATGATGGAAATACGAGGGAGAAAAGTGTTTCTTGAAAATCTTCAAATGTGCATGACAAACACTCAATAAAAGCATTTTCCAAAAAAAAAAAAAACACACTCACTAAAAGATAAATTTTCTTATTTTTTGACGCTTCTATAACCTCATTACTCTCTGGTTCTTCATCACGAAAAAAATGGTCTCGTTGACAGAGCAATAGAAATTCATGAGCTAGCGTAACAAACATATAATAGCTTACTGTTTCCTCTTACGACCACGTGAGCTAGTCGTTCGGACATCTTTAGAAGAGCTCACCTCATCCTTCTCTGGTTCTTCATCACTTCCTTCATCAAAAGTTTCGGTCTTGTCCGTGGATTCTTCTTCCTCTTCTAGCTGTTGACGAGGTGTAGCCTGCTTCGAGAGTTGACCACGAAGCTCTCTGAGTTTTGCCTTCTTTGAGTTTAAGACTTGAACAAACTGGAAAATAGTAACATACTGAATTAGGGCGGGCCAGTATCTAACTAGATTATACTTACTGTCTAAAGAAAGGAAGATAAAAATGCATCTGCTACATATAGATCAGTGTAGATGCATAAAATTCTGATTATCATGATCAAAAGATTCAAAACAAAAAATTCTACTGCATTTGAAGATGTTGGTTTCAAGTGATCGAACATGATCCAACAGTAATAAAGCCCATCATCGATGCATGTCCAAGTAGAATTTTCAGTGACCAAGAGAGAGGGTTCCCAAGATTGCAAACAAACCTTTCCATAGATTTCTGATTCAAACTCCAATCTTTCATTGCTTAATTTCTCACTTTGTGCTAAACATTTTTCGCCCTCCACTTTAAGCCTGTCAAAGGATTGGGTTTTCCATACTACTTCCTCCTATTCATATCGAGTAACCAAGTCATGGAGAATACACATTTCAGGAAAATTATTAAACTTGAAACAAGAAATTAAGTACAAACAAATGCAATCAATCATGTTGTATTACACTCAATCTTATATTGGCATCCATTAGAAAGTCCAAGACTTCGGCTGTAATTTTCTTGCTATCAGGTGAAGGTTGGCACTTCCATCGCCATTCCAGTTTCGTCCCATTCTTTTCGAATGTCCAGGATAGCTACATAAATCAAAAGAAAGACTGAGGGTAACGTGTCTACTTTTTCCTATGAACTACACATTCTTCCTTCCATATTAAATTATATTTAGACAAAAATGTGTTGTTAATATGTGGATCCTGAGAACATGTATCAGCTTAGCAAACCATTTTTTCTTAATGTTGGTGCTGGTCAGCTAGAAGTTAAAACAGTAAAATGGCCGAACTGCACATTCTTCCTACATACCTCGTGTTTAACTCACGAACTGCCATGCAGTCTACATAGTTATTATATATGGTTAACAACCAGAATCTAAATCTCCTCTTATTTTGTGCAGCCACATGTTAAATTACTTCCGACCAAAATTGTTATTCCCGCCTACTAAGTATCAGAACATTTCTACAACTACTCAAAAGGTTAATTTGTTCAAATCCCAAAAAGGCCTGCTGCTACTTTTATAGCTATATATATATCAAATTTCATGCCAACACAGCACAAGACTTGCAAATATCTGACAAATGTTTATATGCACTCAATGCAAGTCTTCACAGTTTGAATTATGTGTAGCAGCAGTAAACATCAACCAACTTGGTTAAAAGTTTTCAGGAAAATTAACGGATTCTGCCGATCTCTAGCTTGGCAGGCTTGGGACAAAATTCTACACATTACGAAAGTATTGTTTGATGGAACTTGAAACAACAACATAGCCTCAATCTGACAAAGAAATAAATATCCATTTAACTCAATTATATACTCTGCATGAGAGCAAGTGGATCGTTCAAATACATAGACCAAATGGTCAGCCATCTGATAATCAATAGCATAATTGAAGAAATCAGCCATTGACCTGACAGTGAAACAAAAGAAAATTCGCCTAGGTGCTATATACATATTTTTCCGGAGCTGGCTAATCCAGACTTCCTGTTTTGGAAAATAGAGTTCTTTGTTCATATGGAGATAACAACAGTAAATGGATGTAAAATACAAACCAAGGATTACTTAGGGTTTAAATCACAACTTAGAATCCTGCTAAAAGTTTAAATTGACAGCCGAGGCCCCCATTGCTGAAAGTTTTTTTGTGGCAAAGGTATTTTTGTATGAAATTGCCTAGAAATTAGAATGTTCAAAGTAGAAAATACCATTTTAAACATAACAAAAACATGAGTATACGTGTTTTCCTTCTGTTTTAGTGCAAGCCAAACAAAAACTTCATAAAGAGATCATGCTGAAACCGAGGAAGAAGAGAGAGAGATTTAAATTACTGCACTCGAAATTGAAAATGGCATTGTCACAGTTATAATATGCATAAATGCATAAAAAACATGTTTATCACAAAAACTTTAGTTCACAAGTGGGATTCAACGCTCATTAAATTTTTTTGAGGCATGTAGCCAATTAGATACAGAAGGTGTCATGCAATTTACCCCAATAAAGAGCCTTCTCATACATCTCAGACAATTCTTGGTTACCTAGGGATTTTGATTAAGAATGAATCGTTGTATTTTACAGCCATATCATGCACTTATTCAGAAATTTGAAGTTTACTCACGTAATACACACAATTTGCTTCATATTCATTTCATTATTCTTCTTCAACCACAAGCAAACAAATGATCATACGCGCAGGTGTTCTTTGGAATTTTCCCCTTATTTTGGCAAAAAGCTTCTATTTTTCCAACGAAAAACCCAGAAATTCAAAAACCAGGGCTTTAAATTTAATTCTAACACTGGTAGAACAAACAATTCCCAAATTCAAAAGGCAATAACAAACCCTTCTGCATCCATTTCCAGCATCTGAGAACCCGTAAACTGAGCCAGGTTGCTGAAACCCAAGAAACCTCTCGGCCAAGTCCACGTAATCTGACACCGTTTGATCCCATTGCGATGCTCTTTCTTGCACTTCTTCCTCCGTAGCTTAAAACCCAAAAAACAAAAAACAAAACACCAAATCAAATCACTCGGATTGTACTGATATGACTGAATTGCGTTCCACAAATCTGAGCACCGTACCGTGGCAAGTCCAAGCTTCGAGTCCATTGGAAATGGAAAGGTCAAAGCAGGTCGGGCTCCACGTACCCTTTACGAATACAGGTTCGGGTTTGCTTCCATCAGTCGGTAATTCCAGCTTCACGCATGTATACTTTTGTGCTTCCATTTTTTTTTTGGACGTGAAAGAGCTTCTGGTTTGTGTAGGGCGTGACTTCCCGCGAGATTTCCTATAATTTGTTCGATTATTGTGGACTTGAAATTTATCCTAGCGTCAAATTCTTTTTCTTAATAATTTTATTTTGAAAAATAAATAGCAAACTTTTGTGAATCCGCATAAACACTTTGTTTTTTTTAATCAAGAATATAAACAATTTTATTGGGTTAAACTCGACCAAAGAAATTTTAGATCATTTAAAAAATATATCTAAGTTGAGCTCCAACCAAAACAAGTGCTTGCAATTTCATCGGCGAGAAAACATGTTTGAAAAAAAGCTACTTTTTATCACAATTAATTTTCATCAACTGTTAAAATAGATTGTATAAAGCAAACTTTCACACCCGGAGCACATAAAAATGTCTCCGGACACCATAATATCGGTCTTGTTCTCAAGTTGATTGAGGCGGAGTTCTTCGGGGAGAATCTATCCTGCACCGAGTAATTGTCACCCGAGCTGGTGTAATAAATGAATTGGTGTGAGGTCCTCACGTAATATATGGAGACCCCATGACTTGTTTTGGTTTGGTTGAGACAAGGTGGGGGGAACATTCTGCAGCCCAAAAAAGCATCTATCTCCGCCCCAACCGTGTGAGTGGGACGGGGAATTTAACTGGAATAAATGGCTGGAGGACGAGAACTGAAATCTGTGGTATCTTCGGAAGAAAATTGAAGTGCAAACAAACTTCTCATATAAGCCAATGTCACCCTTTTTTGCCCGATTTCCTCTTATGTGAAGGGCCGTGTTTCTTGGCCTTTGCATTTGGGGTCTCAGCAAACAGATCCTTGTACTTCTCTAGTATCCGTTCCTTCTCTTCAGGCTTACCCAGAATTTCATACGCATCAGCAACTTTCCGCACAATTGATTTCTCCGGGGGTTTACGATCAAAATCTTCCAAACCATTGAACAGCTTCACAAGATCCTCAAGCCTGTGGTTTCTATAATAAATTGATATCATGAGTTTGCAGAGCTTCCATGGAACAGAGTGCAAGTCAAAAGCAAGTTTTTTCTTCCAAATGTCGTACGCTTCTTCTGCTCTGTTATCCATGTCTAAAGCTTGAATGAGCTGCCCGTATGTCCCTCTAGTGTTCCCCTGTCCCTTGCTCAGCATCCACTTAATAACTTGAACCATCCTGTGCCATTGCTGATCTTTCTCAAGAATCAACAATACGTTCTTCATAGCCCCGATTGGAAAATTCCTCTCCCATGCAACCCAAGCATCTAGGGTGCTGTACACTGCTTCTTTACTATCGTTGAGGTCCACAAGCGTCTTCACGAGAAAGGTGATCTTATCTTTTCTTGGAACGTTTTCTCCTATTTGATGTGGGATTGAAGTTGCAGAATCATTTTGCTGAAATTGAGCGGCATTATAATTGATCCTGTCCTTTGGTGATTCAAGCGAAAAAGGATTGGTTTGGATTTGGTTAGGAGAATGCATCATTGTACTGTACTTGGAAGAGAGAGGCTGAGCTTTTTCTGTTATAAGCCAACAAACTCGTCTAGACAGCACTACAATAGAAGTTGATCTCGACATGGTTGTAAGATGACTGCAAGATAGCTGCAAAATCGATGCAAGTTAACATGGTTGTAAGATGACTGCAAGATAGCTGCAAAATCGATGCAAGTTAACATGGTTGTAAGATGACTGCAAGATAGCTGCAAAATCGATGCAAGTTAAAGACAACGAGCAAAATGAAACTAAATCAAACTACTGAGACATCATGCTAAACTAAGTGAACAGAACATCCAAGATAAAATCTGATCATCGTTGTTGGCTTCTACAAATCAAAGTTTTGTAACAAAATTGGTTGACGGAAACAACGTTTGGCTTGAATAAATCAGCATTTATGGAACTGTTAAGGGAAGAAATACAATGGACGGTCAAAAAACTACACCAAGATGTCGACCCCGATTAAAATTCAAAAAAAAAAAATTACGTTCCCACTATGACCACGGACATAGTTATGAAATATGTGCATCATTACAGTTAACTTAATGTAAACAAACAGACCAGTTAATCACCAACCCAGAGACTCATATATTATAGTTTTAAGTTATGAAAATCACTTTTCCTGGTGAATACGCCCATGTGTTTCATAAAGTGATCAGCAACTACAAATCTTACATAATTGTGGAACTCCGCGTATTTAGCTTAAGCCCTAGGAAAGTAGATATGCGGGACTAGTAACGCACCCAACCCACGACAAGACAAAGACCTTAAAGATGACTACAGGTTCGGAAAATCTTCTATTGGTTTGATACAGTGACGTCTCCAACCTCGATGGAAGTTTTAAACACAAAAGAGACATAACAGAATCTTAATTGAGTAGTAAATCATAGTATTATTCAAATAAAGTGTTGAAAAGATGAGAAACAGAAGATAAAAATCGAACTGTCATCTCCACTATCCGTCTACAAGAGAAAAAGAAGGTGGGGCTTCATGGAGCTACCTGACTGCTACCACAATCCACAAGACACAAGAATCACGGTTCTAATAATCGAAGGTTTTTGCAAACATCGTAAACACCTCGATTATATTTTTATTACAAAAATAATAAATTTGTTGTTTAAAAAAGAACCTTTTTTTTTCCTGGGTTCTTCTGGTTAAACAAGATGCCAAAATGTCAAAGCGGGGTGGAGTCACAAATTAACATGTAATTTCTAATCCAAGAATTTTTAAATGCCCAAAAGCTACAAACCAGAGAGAAAGAGACAATGAAAAACATACGAAACCGAAAACGAAGTAGCTAACAATCCAGAAAGCACGCACAAATAGGCAGGGAAAAGAAAGCCAAGAAAACAGAGACCATCAATGGGGAAACCAAAAAAAAAAACGAAAATACAATTGAACTGAAAAGAGAATACAATCACCTGGATGGCAGCAGAAATTCTTCACAATAGCAGCTGAAATTCAAAATTTTGCTCGATAAAACTCAAGAAAAAAAACAAAAAAAAAACACACACACATCTGTGCGATGATAAAAGATAAGAGCCAAAGATTTCATGGATCAAACCTAGTTGAAAGAAGATTGCAGCAGGCAAATTTTCGATATCAATGCAAGTATCCTCTTTGAACCCTCGCAGAAATGCTAGTTAATTGTTATTTATGTGCGCTTGCGGCTTTTCGCCACTCTACAAATATCAAAGTGCTGTTTGCAAGCCGTCTTGTCTTTCAAAACATGTAACTGAGGTTTTAAGATAATACATTGACACCCCCGAAGTTTTAGGTTAAGTGCATTTTGAACCATTTTTGTTACAACTGTTTCTTTTCAATGAATCCATGGATAAACCCTTATGAAATTACAATAACGCTGAAAACTCTCTGTGATTATAAATTCCTCGTGTTTTCAAATTTTATGTACAAATATCCTTGAAAATATACGTACGTACAAGAGATTGTGTGTTTGAAATTTGAAAATAAAAAAATATATGCTCAATATTATGAATTGACTTATAATATGATCGTTCAAAAATAAATAAATATGTTACTTGATTAGAAATTTATAGATGTTCATATATCAATACCATCAATATCGTTTAATAATCATACACACGCCACATACAAATGTATATAAGATGATTTTTTATGTTAAGTTCAGAAAAACGTTCTACTTAAGCAAAACTGCAAAAGCCCTACATGCTTGTAATGAAGCAAGATATTTTACACACAAAATACATCGAGTTTACGTAAGACGATCTCATAAGATAATGCATTATTTTTCAAGTCAAAAATATAATTTTTTTTATTATAAATATGAGTTTGTTACAAACCCATTCTTAATGGAAAATCAGCCGTGTATGTATAGTACGTGTGTGTGTGTGAGAGAGAGATTATAAGAAGAGGAGATTGTTTGGAAGCATGCAATTGAAAGACAGACGTCGGTGGGAGTAATCAATAGCCACTCTTCTTGTTCCTTTGTCAGCATGAATCACTGCTGCATCGCCATTTTCTACTTCTTCTTCCTTCTCCTCCCCATTTCTCTTCTTTCTCACTGCACCAGACCTCCCATCATCTTCAATTTCGGCGATTCCAACTCCGACACCGGCGGACTCGTCGCCGCCCTCGGTTTCCCAGTCAATTTGCCCAATGGCAGAGCTTTCTTTGCTAAATCTACCGGCAGGCTTTCCGATGGACGCCTCATTATCGATTTCCTATGTATGTTTCTCAACAATTACGTGTTAATTTTGATATAATTGCAGTTCGTTACTATTTTTAGTGTTTGGGTTCCATTTTTTAATTTTTCTACCGTGTCTTTTGTTTTCTTTCTTGGTGGGAAAAGACAATTACGTGGGACACTCTGTTTTCTGTAGTAGTTGAGTAAAGTGTCTATCTTTTGCGCTCTTTTCGCCTCATGCAGCTGGTTCGCACTAGTCTTATATATTTTTCCCCGAAAAGCATGGGTTGGGTTTCAGGATTAATTATTGTTTGTTTGCGTCTTTTGATGCCGTAAAACTAAAGATGATCCAATCCAACTGTAGCTTGACAAGCAGAGAGTGTGGTGTCTGATCAAATTTAAGTTTTTTTTTTTTATTTGTATTGTAATGTATAAACATTTTTGATTATGTTAGTTTAGTATTCTGAAAACAAAATATTGTTTACAAAAGTTTTTCATTTCGATATGGCTAGAAGGGGTGGGATGGTCTGTGATGCAGGACCGATTGGTGCAGAAAATGTGGTCCAAAGAGTAATTATTTCGAGTGATTCTTCGTGCATGTGGTGGTTGTGCATTTAAGGAACTGGAAACATTTTTTTATTTCTTGATATTTCTTATTTGCGCCATACATTCTGCAAAAGTATTGGGAATATGACAAATATAAGATGAATTTTCGTGGGAACAATCTATCTGTGATTCTTTTATTTTGTTCCTTATGAGATTTTGATAAGGTGTTAGAGGTAGTTCCTGCTAGTTGGATTTACTTAAAGTTTTGATCTGAATACATCGGCATTGTTTTATGTTTGAATAATCGTGATATCCTTGAGGTTGGCGTTTTTTCGGTTATCTTATGATGGCCTTATTAAATGTTATAGTCCTACATGGATACTCCCCAGAGTAACCTCTTCAAGACATTTTCATTGGGTGTCGTAGTTACTGTTTAAATGTCATGTGTTGTTTTTGTGATTAGATCAAACTCGTGAGGTTTTGATTTATCATGTGTAGTTTTTTTCTTTTTATTGCTGAGAAGACGATGCCTTATTGTTTTTCAGGTCAGAGTCTAAACACAAGTCTTCTAAGCCCATATCTGGACTCATTAGGTTCCAACTTTTCAAATGGTGCGAACTTTGCTATAGCAGGGTCTTGCACGCTGCCTAAAAATGTACCCTTTGCACTGAATATTCAGGTCAAGCAGTTTACACATTTTAAGGCTCGTTCTGCCGAACTTCTTGATGCAGGTGATTTCCCCGCCTATGGTTTGTAGCTTTACTTAAGCTGCGACATCTAAGGAGAAAGAATTTTGTTACTTTTCTTGGGGTGGACAGATGGCAAGATAAGTTTTAGAGTTCCAAGAACAAAAAATTTTCTGGAATTTTGCAATTTTCTGTGAAAATTATAATTTATAGCTTCTCTTATGTGGTTGGATGCACCGTATGTAGCTACAAAGCATAACAGAATGGAAGAATGGACAACGGAGATTAATGGCAATTTTAACCGATGAGATAATTTGAATGCTTGAAGCTAGTGTAGTTCACATGTCTCTCTTGATCTTTCATTGTTTTTATTCGACTTTTGAATAAATAGATAACACGATATTCATATGCCAGTCTTTGGTTTCTACTTTCTACACTATAATAGAGGCCTATAAAAGCCATTTTGTCTCTCTGGAGGTGGAGAGCCATGAAAATACATGGAAACCAACAAACTCTATTTGTGCAGCGCGATTTCCTCCCTTAGGTTCTCTTTACTTGATTCTTTTCTTGAAAATGAGAAAAGTGCTAACTAAATAACTCGACTCATGTTCATGTTATACTTAGGAATCAACAGTGTTCTTGGCAATGATAGGTTCAGTGATGCTCTTTACATCATTGATATCGGACAAAATGACCTTGCCGATTCATTTACTAAGGGCTTATCCTATGTGCAAGTTTTCAACAAGATTCCATCTGTATTGGCAGAAATCGAGAATTCTGTTAAGGTCAGTTAATTATTCGTCTCTCTAACAGTGAGGAAGAATTGTGAATCCATGGCAAATATCTCACTGTTTTCCTAACATTTGAACTTCTTTCAATTTGGATTTCTGATTTAGATTATTAGCAAACATGTGCAGCAAGTCAGATGCAAAACTTCGTATTTGATTGATGAGAATATTGGAATCCATTGATATTAAAAAATATATATTCCAAACTGTTGATCTCTTGTGACTTTTAGTCTTTGTCATCCTTGATAAATATTGTAGGAATTATACGATCAAGGAGGCAGAAAATTTTGGGTCCATAACACAGGGCCATTAGGCTGTCTACCCCAAAAACTTGCTCTAGTTCAAAATGATTCACTCGATTCATTTGGATGCATTTCAAGTTATAATGAAGTAGCACAACTGTTCAATGAAGGACTACGCAAGCTATGTCAAGAATTAAGATCTGATATGAAGGATGTGTCCGTAGTGTATGTCGATATATATTCTATCAAGCTTGATATCATTGCCAACTCCAGCGCATATGGTAAGAAATATAGTTTCGTCCTTTTCATTAAGAGGCAACATTATAAGTTTTCTAGGGAATCGTATTTGGAACATACTTTCTAATTTCATCAACCCCCAAGGTTACTAACTCTAGCCCATTATGCTGTTTCATTTTTTCCTTGATTTAATAGGCTTCTCAAGTCCATTGATGACATGTTGCGGTTCTGGAGGACCACCGTACAACTATGACAAAAGGGTTTCATGTGGCTTTACAGGGTATCAGGTCTGCGATCAACAATCCCGGTTTGTGAGCTGGGATGGAGTCCACTACACTGAAGCAGCTAACGCCCTTATAGCCTCAAAGATACTTTCCACCGATTATTCTACGCCAAACTTGAACTTTGAGTTCTTTTGTCAATGATCATGATACCGACTAAGAGTTTTAGCGTGATGTTTTCGGTGGATGGACAAGATTTCGTGTCATTATAGCCATTCATCCATCTGCCTACTACAGCCTAAATTTGTTGGACCATAATTGCTTGATGAGAGGTATTTAATTTCCAACTTAAATGAGTGTAGAGTATGTTTAAATGTCAATTCTTCTTCAAAATTTTTATCAAACTTAGAGACACTCTTCTCTTGTACACACTTGTTGAGGTGAAAGCAAACTGTGTCGTCTGTGTTTTGATTTTTGCATGTTCAAATGGTAGAGAGGAAGTAATGATTCAACTGGAACATGCACACACAATTGTCCCAACGTGCACATGCTTGGTCTAATTTTGTCATAATTAATGTATCTAACCCTATGAACAATTAATAATTTAGACTTTAGTTTAGTTTAATGACCGATTTGTTATACTTAATCATGATGTTATAATTAACTGTTACATAATATCATGACAATTATATTTAGTAGCATTCTTTCATTACAAGAATTGATTTTTTCAAATTTGTCATTCTGATAACATTCCTCATAATACTGAGGTGATTATTGATTATTCTCGACTATACCAATAATAGCATAGAGTAGACTAACATCTTACAATACAAATTTGAAGACCAACTTTTGAACTTCATTACAACTTTAGGTTGAGATCTAATCCACTCCATCCTTCTTCCTTCTCTTTTGATTTGGTTTCTTCGGAATGCATCATAAACACATGTTTCCCCGGCTCTCCCCCTCCGAACGGAGACAAGCAAACCGAGGGTTGGGTGATCTTCGCCTTCTTAGACACCCGATTAGCGTTGTTGCAAATGCTATAAGTGTTCGTATCATAAGCCCGCGCGAATTTTATCCTTCTTAGAATCGTGAAAAACGCTTCCATATTTTTATCGTCGTCGTCATCTTCTTGATCTTGTTTTTGGGGATGCACTTGGCGACCCATTGTGTTGATTCCTTCCATCCCCTTTGGTTGGGACTACTGACTTTTCCTCATATATTGCTTTATATAAGGTGGTTGCATGACTGAATATGAGATCCCCACTCCCAATACAAGTTGAAATTTTCTTCATCAATCAAGTAATAAAATGTCCCATTATAGCATTGTAGGGACAATTTCTTTTGTGTGTATTAGTTAACTTGCCCCATGATTTTTTTACATTTTTCTTGTTTTTTCAAATCTCAATCTTCATATTAAAAAGGTGTACTGATGACGTCACATTCAATAAAGAAACCATGTAAATACAACTTTTGTGTTACCTCGCAATTCACATAGACATAATTACACTTAATTATTGACTAATTAAGATCTTACGTCAGCGGACAGGAAACAACTAACAAGTGATTGTATCATCGAATTGACATATACAAGGGAAGAAGATATTGCAATAGCAGAACTTGTCCGTGTACCAAGGAAACAAATTGCTAAATGATAGAGAGCTTTCTTTTCAACTCTAAAAAAATATCAAAATTTGTGTTTAATTTTCTTCAAAAACCAGTACCTGAACAATATTTAAAATTTCTACATATCCACGTTGCACAAGGATTTTTATGCGGTTAATGAAAGATATTATTACACTACATTCAGCGGTTCACTTTCAATTTGATCAAATAAAGTTCATATATTTATATGAACCTCACATGTCCAAATCAATTTTCAAAAATTAATTTTGGACTTACATTGAACATTAAGATAATACTTATGCTAATATGAATTCAACAGTTTCATGCTATTGCTTGATTTTCTTTCCATAATTAGATTTGGATTTAAAGTGGCTTTCAAATCAAATTACTTCAATCTATAAATAAAATTCTAAAATCCCTTAAAATGAATAAGACAGAAATTTAAAACGGTAGTGAATGAAATTGAAATCCAAAAATTCGCATTTATCAGGCACAACTGCACAAGTGAACTTCATTTAAATAGCTAATCAATCAAACGTATATAATTAAAAGGTCGTTTTTTTTAAGGTGATAGAAACATCAAACAAGTACTGATTAATAAAATGAATAAGTTATATTTATACGAAGACTTGAAACCTAATCTTGGTTTTTATAATTGATCCATTTTCACTTGATAACAAATATATCTCACCGATAACCTATATCACATCTGACACAAAGATCTCAAGTTTGAAATAAAAATTTAGGTTCGAAATCTAACTGTAAACTCTTGCCCAATTTTAAAAAATTAGTCAATAGAAATGACAAATATGTCCACCTAACACGAAAATAAGAGACGCATGCATGAAATCAACACGAGATATTGTATTCTATGAGAACAAGCCAAGCACGATGCTTATAGCATTGTTGTGCAAAATTAGAGACAAAAGTACTTGTCCTACGTCCATCATATATGTCACTTGAACAAGTCAAGTTTTAAAATTAACAACATTTACACATTATATCTGTTCATTTTTTCTATTATATTCGGTTTTTAGCTTTTCATATTACCTTTGAGGTAGATTCAATAGTCATTTCTTTATTATTTTTGGATCAATCTCGAACTCAACTTGTCTGATGATGATTCACTAACAGATATCCTGATGAAAGATCGGATATGGTACTGTTTTGCTAAGTGATGTAATTAGGCCACAATCAAAGGATGCTTATAATAATTATTTTTATTTTTAATAACGATCATGCTACTGGAACAATCGCATCTAAAAATATGTTTCCTTTAAATATTATTTTTAGATTTACTTTTTTAAGTCAAGATCTATCATTGAATTATTCTATGCAGATATTTTGGTTTAATTTAATTTCTCTATATGTTTTTTTTCTAATTTTTAATTGTAATATACTTTGCATGAATTAATTGATTGTTTTAAAAATAATATTAATTATTATTTCCATTGACTGTTGTAATTAATTAATTTAGCAAACAATTAGAAAAATAGATATGTAAATAATAAAATAATCGAACTTGTATACTCGAGTATTTCCTATAAAAAAAAGTTGAATGAATGAGAAAAATAGAAAAGCGGATAAAAGAAAATTTAAAATGATTTTTTTGAAGATAATTAAAAAAATTTTGAGTGAAAGACAAATGGAGTCAAAACAGGAGAAAAAATAAACGCCAAAAATATAATAATAACAGCACTTAGCCAAACGGTATGGTTTTGAAACCACACCACCGAATGCTGTGTTTAGGTCACTGCATAGGATCCTAGTCCATTATCTAGACTATCATGCATATTAATCGGGATTGTAATGTAAGGACAGGTGCACATATTGAAGAATTTGGTTTTAAGAACATGAAATGATCCAATCTTCTAACAAATCGGACATTCGACGTTCACATCGACGACTCCTAGGGGTTAAAGAAGAGCCATCGCCTATACTGTCATACCTCGTTACGTAGTACTTTCTTGTTTTTCTAACAATGAGGGAGGGATCTACCTATTCTCGACCACTCTAGTCTATACCAATGGCGTTAGGGAAAAAATGAACTGGGATTTTACTTTTCATTCATGGCCTCGTGCTTCTCAGTTAGGTAAAGCCAAAAGATTTATGATTTAGATGTATACGATACCAATCCACAAGCCAGAAAACGAATCCTAATAATATATTTAGGTAGCGTTTGCAAGAACTTACTCTTAAGTGTGCATCCAAAACTTCTAACTGATAAAATATTTGGAAATTGTATGTAGAAGCTCGAAAACACTCGAAACAAGCTTGAAAGCACTACCTTGATATGATGCAACAAACATGTAAATCCAACACAATAACTATCATTTAGATAAAATAATTAGTCATCCTCATAGACGAGGTTAAATTACACACAACATATTTATATCCATTGACAATGAATAGCATACAGCACTTAACCCAAATCTTCTTTTGCGGAAACGAGGTGTATCTAGTACAAAACAATACAAAATGAACCAAGGGACAGCAGATGAGGGCAAGAAGAAACATGGTGAGAGCCTGAGAGGTGTGCATGTACGGCACTTGAAGGATTTTATAACCCAAGGAAGGGACACTGCTTTCGAGCATGCTCGGGTACCAACTTTATCAGGATTTCCTCAGGAACACCTTTCAACTCTGAAACTCAGATGTAACATCCATTTCAAACTTCGATAAACAAGAAAGGACAAATAGAGCGTAAATGTTTTAGTTCATGAGAATGCGTACCATGAGGCTTGAAGTTGAACAATGGGGGAAGAAAACGCCCATTGGGCAGACGGGTGTTTGGATCACGAAGCTCGTCAAAAAAGGTGTGGGTCATGGCATCCAGCTGTAGAGTAATTAAACGCATCAAATTCCAGAACAAAACCAGGGAAGGAACAATTTGCCATCAGCAAATGATGTAGCTACGGATAAAGGAAAGCATCAAAGGATTAAGAAATTTATGACACATTACACAGGTTTCTATTCATCAATAGGACATCTATACGCCAGCTCTATTAAGACAGTACTCCATGAAGAGATGAAATATATAAACCACAATGATAACAAGTGAGTTTCTCCTGTAAAGAATTAGGTAATCCTACACTCTGATATGCTCATGTTTCATGGTCGCTAACTCAACTGAAGGAAAAAATAAATGTCCGCAGAAATTTTCCCAGCCCCCCTCCCTCTCTTCCAGACTGAGAAAAAAATACTCACAGCAGAGCAACGCAGGTTAGGAGAATATTGCAGAAGTCTCGACACCAGATCAACCGCTTCTGGGGGCATGCGTTTGTGGAATACCTGAAGTGAAAATTTATGAAACAAAAACAGATAGGAGACATTCAATATCAGCATAATTTACATAGCCAACAAGTACCTTGTGCCATGGATGAGCTTTAATTTGAGGAAACTTGAACTCAGTATAGTTCGGATTCATGCATTTAATTTCCTCTCTTGTTGGAGTGCCTAAAACCTGAAAAAAAAACTCAGTTATTTAATAGGTTGAGAAACAGAAAATTGCTGAACTAGGCCAAAGACAACAGGGAGAGGAACTTTATCGCTCCACAAAAATATAAGCTTTCAACCATTTTTTCTGGGGAAACGAGCTTTCAACCATTGAACAACACAAGCCAGTAATTACTTAAAGTACATACATTAAATCAAAACAAAAGCAACAAATCGTGACATTCAGAATTATATAAACTGCAAATCCACAAAAAACTCCAAATATCTCCCCACATTTTTGTCTATGAATGAATGAATTTCTCAGGATGTTAGAAGAACAAGATTAACAAACACGGAACTGTTCCAAACTCAAACTACACCAATCCAACCACCCCCAGCTCCACACCAGCAACTAAGGAAGAAATACAAATCAAGAAGCTTGTGTGTTGTGTTAGAGAGAGAGAGAGAGAGAGAGAGAGAGAGAGAGAGAGAACCTTGATAATCTCAACAAGCTGGTCCACTCCACTCTCACCAGGGAAAAGGGGCTGAAGAGGCAAAGCCCATCAACAACACACATAATACGAGGGGATGATAATCTTAGTACTGTTATCAAAGATCTATTATACAACACTAAGAAAAATGGTCAAAAAAGTACCTGTCCAAGAAGTAGCTCAGCAAGCACACACCCAGTAGACCAGATATCAATTGCTGTAGTATACTCGGTCGCTCCAAAAATGAGCTCAGGTGCTCTATAATACCTAGAGCAAATGTAAGAGATATTGGGTTCCCCTTTGACCTGCCAAAACATTGCAAATTAGATCATACATATTGCCCGTTGCAAAAATGTGACCTCCAATATATAGACATTACACATACCAACACTTTTGCACTTCCAAAATCGCATAATTTAACCTGGTGGGTGTGTGGATTCACCTGCACAATGTATTTTATTAGCTTTGAAAGTAACACATGGGTTAACAGTTAAAAGTGACCATTAAGGTCAGATATGCGTCGTCTAACCAGTATATTGTTAGCGCGATATTTTTTTCCAAATGAAACCAATACATACATGTTTAATTACACATCCACAAATTATAACGAGGACCTGATAGCTGATTTCCTTAATGTAAGCCAATTTATACAGCCATTTATTGTGGCTTAGTAACAGCAAACTTTCCAAGTATTTTCCAGAAGGTATGAATAAATTCGTGGTATTGGGCAAGATGTTGGTTTCTTTGAGCACATATTCGTCATCATAAGGCAGGCCTTAGTTGCATTTAAATAGGAACACATTCAAATAAATGCTCTTTTAAAAAAATGTTGTTTCCTTAAAGGCAATGTGGTTTCCTTAAGTGAGAGAATATGTATCTATACTCGCCATATTGTACCCAAGTAAATGGGAGGGCTACGCCGCTACGGTCTTTCTTCTTGACATACTACCCCCCACCCCGGAAATTTGAATACAGCTCGTACGTCTATGAATGATTAAAAGGGTATAAAAATCATATCCCATTCACAAGAAAAAGGGGGGGAATCAAACTTCATAGAGCTCTATGAGACAATACTTTGAATTTGCCAATTATTACCACGAAAAGAATCAACTTGTGGATTAAAAATATCACAAGATAGATGACTCGGATGACGTTAAATCTGGTTAGAATCAAATATTCAAAACGGATGTACTCCAAAGTCAATTTGTCTTGGCAGTAAAAATACACAAGCTTCGGTATGTGAAGGGTAACAGATAAACAGAGTAATAATATAATCGAAAATTTACGTACCAACAAATTTTGAGGCTTTATATCTCTGTGACATACTCCAATGCCTCGATGGATGTAGCACAATGCTCTAAAGATCTGCCAAATAGCAAAATAATAACAGTACCTTCCCCGATTCACATATTAGATATCATGAATTACATTAAGTTAACATGTAGTAGAACAGACAGAACAATTCCAGGCAGTAGTTGTGATAATAAAACAAAAGCTATCATGCACTCTAGCTTGAAGTCATTACGTTCAGAAGAGCCCAAATAGCCCATAAAACACTATAAAACATAGATCCTGGTCCAGATACCCAGAAATTTTCATGCTGCCTTTAAGGTCACTACCCCAAAGGTGCATCTAAAGGTGGACATTTATCAATACATATGGGTCCACTATTTTTTCATTGTACCCCACGTGTATTGATAAATATCCACCCTTAGATGCACTTTGGGGTAGTGCCCATAAAAATAGCATCTCACTCACCCAGATACCCCTACAAGCAGCATGCTAAATGGGAGCAACCGCAGGTCAAAATAGGTAAGTCCATGTCTTGCAATACTAGAAGCAACAATACATTTGGCATCCAGGCGGAGCGATCAAGATTGTATATGCAAATAGAATACATACAGAAGAAAACAGTATCCAAGTGGAGTGCCACCAGACAAAGAGATCATATATATCTGAAAGCAGCACCAAAAGCAAACCACATACCTGGTAGCTATACAGCTTCACATATATCAGAGGCATCCGCTGGTTCAATTTATTATAATGTTTGATAACTCGATGGACAGTTTCAGGAACATACTCAAGAACCAGATTAAGATACAATTCATCCTTTTCAGTTGTTGAGAAGAAACAGTGTTTGAATGCCACAACATTTGGATGGTCAAGTAGGCGCATTGTTTGCAGCTCGCGGTTCTTGTACCTCTTGTCCTGAAGAACTTTCTTTATGGCAACAGATTCGCCAGTCTCCAAGCATTTTGCCTGGATAATCAATAAGGTTAACAAACAATAACATCCATGATCATCCTTCATAGTAAAACACATAATACAGTTGTAACCATCAGTTACAAGTCAAAAATAATAAAGAAATCGCACCTGGAACACTACTCCAAATGATCCATGTCCAACAACTCGTTCAGCCATGTAGCTAATTGTCTGAAAACAACCCCCCCAAAAAAAGATCAAGTCAGAATGCCAACATCACCAGGGATCACAAATCACATTTCCATGACTTGCAACCCCAATCCTCTGGCTAAGACAATTTATAAAATATAATATTTAGCAGTCATCACCTCTTATCGTTGATCATTCAGACAAAAATGTTGCATTTGCAAAACCAACAGGTGAAAGGTTCCTTGGGTTTTTCCTCAATTAAAAATTCAAACAAAAAACATCAAGTTTGATCGCTCTTGCAAGTCTAATCAGCATCTGAGAGAACGATCTCTCCTCAATTAATTCCCAATGAAGCGGGAGATCAATAAAGCCAGTTAGATTTTCTTAAGAAGCCCTCCCGCTTTATGAGCAAAACAATTAGATTCTATCAGTAAATCGAGAGAATCAACCTCTTACCCACTTCCAACTCCTTGGATCCTTTTCTAACCATTAAGGGTTTCATTCTTTTTCTTTTTCTTTTTCCATTTGTTAAGGGGGATGGGGAGACTGGCTCTTTTGAGGGTATTCAGAGATACTAAGAAATGGGATACGACAATCTTTTTCATTGGGTTATTAGATAATTTAAGTGTTCCATGTTCGTTCTTTTATCTGATGGAGAGGGATATTTCTTGATTGGGAAGGATGTTTTTGTATTTAGAAGAATAGACATTAGCATAAGGCTATTACATAGAGAAAGGAACAAAAAATCAATCACAAATATGGTGCATCACCTGCTTTGGTTGACCATTTCGACCACCAATAGTTGTCACAATTATGTGGCCAGTTTCAGTCCCATTACCATCCACAACTGTTGCTTCCATTTCCTAGAATATCATAACCATGTTAAGCTAGGCCCAACCGCACTCCAGGAAAGAGGAAAGAACACTTCCCAACAGATGTTTTAATAAAAACAAAAGTATTAAGACTCTAGAGACGTACCTTATCATCCCGGATTTTCATCTCATTCATTTCCTCGGGCAACCTATCAACCCCCATTTCATGACTGCCAGACTCCCTTAAACCAGAAGTGGGAGCTACACCCACTGATGCCATTTAATTGAGAAAAAAAAAAAGCTAATTGTATAACCTCAGCAAGTCATTCACCTATAGAAACAAACAAGACAATGTAAACTTCTGACCAAACAGATCTGTATTTAAACTATTTTTTCTTCCATCCTTCATTTAATGAATAATATCTGGTCAAAAGAATTGAGTACATGTGATTATCCTAGCAAACACAAAAAGGCCGGTGGTTGAGTGAATTATGCAAATCTAATCCAAGGTGACAAAAATTTATAAAAATTTACACGAGCCAAGAAATCTTTGATGGAATCGCTAAAATTTTATCGAAAAGGAGATTGAAAATTACACTGCATGCGCGTTTAAGACGGACTCAACCAGTTGGCACACACTAACACATATGTTGACCACAATTACTTTCCTACAATAAAAGGAAAGGCAATCTGTTCTTTTTCAATATTTTCATTAAGTACACAAGACCAAAATAAGATATTGGACTCGAGTTCTTGATGATTTCATAATCCAGCAAAAAGTGAGTCAAAAAGGAATGTGATTATGAATATTTAAAATCTTTATCTCCATTGATAGATTTTTACTATCCCATTTGCTCGACTAAAAAAATATATGGTACATACATTAGCATGGATTTCTTCGTGAGAAAAAGGCCAGTATGTTGACCACCACTCGATTTACAAACATCAGTCTGTCCTACCACAAAAAACACACTATTCAACACGAAACAAGCGAAAAATAACTAAGGTAGCGCTTGATGTGATGGTCGATTTGGAGGAAGGGACTTTATTTGAGAAATGGATTT
This sequence comes from Henckelia pumila, assembly GCF_033568475.1. Taxonomy (NCBI): domain Eukaryota; kingdom Viridiplantae; phylum Streptophyta; class Magnoliopsida; order Lamiales; family Gesneriaceae; genus Henckelia; species Henckelia pumila. Next base: position 20,522 of record NW_027331861.1, on the reverse strand, counting down.
AAGGTGACTCTCATTTTGTGTGTTTTTGAAATCGATCACAATTACTATTGAAGTTTCTTACCTAGATAATTGATATAGGGTGGATTTAAAATTTAATTAAGTTTTGTCAAATCGAACAAATCAAGGAATTTGAAATCCATAATATCCATTATTTCAAATACATCAATCCAAATACAAAATAAGATTTCTTAATCTTTGTAGCCCATGCCATTACAGATATTATATCACCATTGTCCATTTCATATCTATGATGAAAATCCTCCAAAAAAATCAGTAAACCATACACGACCACAAAAGAGGATTTGAAAAGAGAAAAATAAAACAAAATCCATTTTATAGCATAAATTTTCATTAATTTAAATATTCAAACAAATTCTTTAATTTAATCATAATAGGCACAATATCTCAAGAATTCACAACCATTTCAACTTGGGTGAATAAGCATCAATAAATCCAATAACCTCCAATTCAATTTCACAGTTTCGATAAATAAAAATTATTGAGATTTACAATTAAAATATAGCAACTATTATTAATTAGTCTTTCCGTGACAATAAAATATCGAGTAGCTAAATAAAATTATTGAGATTTACAAATAAATATAGATATAATATATTTAAAAAAATCCTGTGTCAACAAAATTTCCTGGCGTGGCTTCCCAACACATTTCCAAAATCAGACTAGCATAACTTGTTTGTGAAATAATCAGTGTCATCGAATCCAAGAAAAATCAAGAATCTAGGGTAAGACATTTCATACAGAGAATAAGTTCAGACTTCAGTGGGTGCATAATATGTGTATCCACCAAACCGTAAAATAAATCTACCATTCGAAAAGTTATCACTCGAAGAACATAGCAAAAATTAGACTATCTTAGATGGTAACGTTTACAAGATATTGGACCCTTATATGGTAACCGGAGAATATGCATAATTTTAACAGCATATGTACAGCAACTTAACGTCTTGCAAACTGGTTATAATAATCCACGGTAGAAGTGAAAGATTCCACGGTAGAAGTGAAAGATTCATTCTCAAGGTGCTACAGTAGAATTTTATCAATCCATCTCCTTATCTGGGCTACCAAATTGAGTCAAACGAGAGATTACAAAACAATCCATGGGTAATCAAGCTTATCAAACGGGCCCTTAAAGACATGTTTTAATCCCAAATGCCAAAAAAATGATGATGATAATAATAATAAATAAATAAAACTAAATGTCCTACATTTTATAAAATAAAAAATTAATCTTCCCAAGGCAGTGCAATCTTCAACCAAACCCTTCACCTACAACACCAAACCGCATATATTACAGGACGCACTTGCATCACCATGGAGCACATAGATAACAACTCAGTGTGTTCGCTCCAATACATGAAACTCTAACACATAATAATTCTCTCAAATCCATCTGTTTATCCTTTTCATCTGCAATGCTATATCCGAGGCATCCTTTGTCACTTCAACTTTTGTCGCCCGCCCGCCCACGACAACTCTTTCACAATAAAGTTGCACGATAATATCTCCAAGTATTATCTCCAAGTATTAAACACTTAAAGAAATTTTTCATGCATTTATTGAACATAGTTTGACAGAAATAATGCCCATATTAACTTTTTGATAATTAATAACTTTATCTTCAACTATTTAACCAAAAAATCATTTAACTACTTAAAGGTCAATAATACCAAAACTCCTGGCGCTGAAAAATCCATGAAAAAGCTAAGGAGTTAATCCACATGAAAACATAAGGATATTAAACAACAATAAACCTGCACAATCTCGTCACATGGAACATCTTACAGATTTCCAAACAAAACAGTCAGATATCTATTGTGAATAACCAAAGTTAAAGAAAATAAAACACCAAAAAAACACGAAATAGATCTAACATTGAAAAGAACAAAAAAAGTAGCCAGCCCTAGATTCAGGAAACAATCAACGAGAACAGCAAACAAAATCTGATAAACAAGTTAAACGAAACCATAAACGGATCCACGTCGTGGAACAAATAAAATCGTGTCAAATCCACGAACAGCGTCTGCTCCCACCCCCAAAAAAAAGCTAAAAAAAATGGGAAAACCAGCTGAAAATTAAGACCAAATCATCCCAAAAAAAAAAAAAAACACACACAACACCATCATCAAGGTGATCAGAATATTAAGAAGGCTGCTAAGAACGTACCGATGATCATCGGTGACTGACTCTGACGATTAGTTTGTGGCCAATATTATATGACACCATCACCTTTAGAGAGAGGAGCACAAATTTAGAGCGAGAGAAAAAGCGACAAATATATACAAGCATATACATACACAAGAGAGACACTTTAAATCTTATTATTAGTATTATTATTATTTCATTTTAGTATAAGATAAGAAAGTTTAGTTTAATTATTATTTTTTATTTTATTTTATCTGTCCTCGCACATGACAGCCACAGAGCATTGCAAATAGCATTAGTTTTGCTTGACGGTCAAAGCTCATTCATTGCCTTTTATTTTATTTTATTTATTATTTATTATAGTATAATGATGATAAATAATATATATAATATTAATATGTCAGACTATTTTTTTATAAATATTTCTCTGTGCGATAGATCGACCTGATTCATATACATAATGAAAAATAGTATTTTATTCGTGTATTAGGTTGAATAGAAAATCTTTTTCACTATATCAATTCATAAATAGTTCTCAAAAGAGTTTTTGTGTGTGAAATGGCATGAGACATCATATAGCTGACTTCGTTTAATCATAGAAAGACTCGTGTAATGTATATGCTCCATATATTTGAAATTATGTGTTATGTTTGGAGTTCAGTGGAAAAAAATTATAAATCGCACTTGTTTATAGTATAGATATGTCTTGATATGAATTTCTTACAGGTTTCATCAATGCCTATTTACATGAGTATCCTAGTCAGACATGAAGAGTAATGTACTAGTGTAAATTTGTTAGAAATTTACCAACTTCTTCGAAACAAAAGGCAAAAATAGGAAGTCAAAAAAAAAGTAAATAATATAAATAAAACTTTGCTATGAAGGTTACAAATAGTATTCGGTTTTTTTAAGAACAAAAATAAAAGTATAGTTGTTTATGTAATTAATTATACCGTGTAATGGTGAATATATTATTTAATAAATTACTTATTGTTTGAGTATTTTGTGATAAATGAGATATATATTTTATGATAAAATGAGTGAGATATCATTTGATTTTTTTTTTTAAAGTAGCGTCTTTGATGGCTGCTTGATTATAAAAAAATCATTTGCTTCGTTATCATCTATTATTTTTACAAGTCGCGGAATAGAAACTGTCAGAAACATAGTCCTCCTTTCATTTTTATAATTATGATATTATTTTTATTTTAATATAAATCAAATTGATTATATAATTTTTATAATTATGATATTTTTATTTTTATTTTAATATGAATCAAATTGATTATAAAAAATATTCTATAAGTAATACGTATACCAAAATACACACACACATATATATATATATATATATTTGTGACGTGGGAACCCGCGGCCGCTACTTTTTGGTGTGCTACGCAATAGTCTGCAAACTACGCTAGTCAGGTAAACCACACTAGGTAAGCCTTGTGTGACAGACTAGTCTAAGAAGGTGTTGGTAGGAGAAATCGAACTCCTGACCTATGGTCAAGAGTTCACCTACTTCATCAACTTGAACTACCTTTTAAGGGCAAACACAGATATATATTAGTTTGCGGGCCGGTGGTGGTCTGCAAAGTTTGAACTTTCCAAACATATGAGCTAAGTTCCCAGGAATTGAGATATTATAATATTATTTTAGATCTATTGACCAGTAAAGATAGCTGCTTTGTTGACACTCAGCTTTATTTTATTTTTATATATAACTAGTTATTTAATTAGGCCATTAAAATAAAGTTATTATATATAACTAACTATTTAATTAGGCAATAGTGAGGTGCAGATTTCAATTCCGTTGAATTGAGATTTTCAAATTCAATATCACCTTATAAAGTTATAATATGTTCGGAATAATGACCGCCGGCCCGTTTGGAATAGATTTGGTTGAGTTGGAGAGATGTAAATTAAAGTCAGTACTAAAGCACGTTTGGAATGGTTTTAGGAAATATTTTTGAGTTTTTCTTTCATATAATTTGAAATTTGTGTGAAATAAAAGCTAAAAAATGCTTCGTATAAGCAATTCCAAATATTACCTAAGGCAATCTTCAACCCAGGACGGGGGCGCCAAATTCTGCATCATTTTGGGGCCCCCACCTTGTTCAATATTAATTAAATATTTTTGGTATTATTTTAATAACTAAATATTAGAGAAAAAAATAATATATAATAATTTAATATAATAAACAAATAAGTATTTTTAATTATATTTAATTTAATTTTTAACATTTAAATAATTATTAAATAATTATTTTATAATTAATTTATTTTGTAATACAAGTTCAAATAATTAAACTACAAGTATAAATTGGACTACAAATATCAAATTCAAATACATAAAGGAATCTACTAGTTGAAAATTGAAATACAAATACAAACTGAAATACATAATCAATCTAGAAATACGTAATTGAAATACATGATGGAAACACACATGCAAATTAGAACACATAATTCAAAATACAATTAGAACGAATCATTGAAACAAATAATCAATACGGTGGTAAATTAGATCCAGATCCTCCAATATTACCCAAATATTGGCCATACATGTCACGACCTTGTTGTTCAGATGCTTGTTTTTTTTTCGTTAATTTTTGCCCGTTCAATTCGCACAATTTCACGCATTTTTGGATCGCCAATTGTGCTCAAATCCATGAACATAACTCTATTTTCCTCTTGAAGTTCAGCCAACGCCAATTGTTGTTTTCGAGCTTCGATTTTATTTTTCTGATTTTCTAATTTTAATGTGATATTGTGCTGCTCAAGCATTTTAATATCATAAGTTTGTTGGAGTTCAGTAGATCCCTTTTGTAGGACATCAATAATTTCGTGATGCCCTTGTTTAATCGTCGATAACAATTCCGCAATGTTGTCATCCTTTTTTTTCTTCAATTTTGCCTTTTTAACTCCAAGAGGTCGGCTGGATGAAGTGTCACCTACATTTTCATCACTACTTAAATTAATAGTAAAAGAATTTATTCCTTGAGAACCTGATTTTGGTGTCTGAGTTTCTGACTGTGATGAATCCAAGTTTGTGACATTGGTTTGAGGTGCGAAGCTCGATGGATGGATGTTACTATAAAATTTTTCAAGACCTTTCAAAATTGGCCATACATGATCAAACTTGAATTCTTTGTTGTAATTAGGATCTTGCATGAACATATCTTTTGCTCTGTGTAACCGCGAAAAAACCAAATCATATTAGAGTCTTTATAGCAAACTATAGATATATATAAATAATACTCACAATGTCCTCGTCAGATGCACCACTTGGTTTGAGAATTTCGATTTGGTTAATGCATCCTCTTAATCTTCCAACTTGACGGAGTATAGTTTTCACGCGGCACTGCAGTGATATTTTGTTACGTACTTGTAGGGTGTTTGGTTTGCTACTATTGTAAGCTTCTTCAACACGAGCCCAGAACTGATCTTTGGATTGAATGATACCGATAATAAGATTCTGTGTTATGTCAAGGTACATATGACATAGAATTTTATCTTCTTCAATGGTGTAAGAAGCATTTCTAGCATTGGATGTCATTGTGTTGCTTGAAAAGGATGATAAGATTGAGTTTGTATAAGACTAATGTACCCAATTTATACTGAAATCCAATAGCCATGGAAACACACATCCAACGGTCAGAATCTTGATCCGTGTAGAATTCATCCAACGGTTATGATTTAGCTCTAAAAACACACATCTAACGGTCAGGATCTTGATCCGTGTAAAATTCATCCAACGATTGTGATTTAGCTCTGAAAACACACATCCAACGGTCAGGATCTTGATCCGTGTAGAATCCATCCAACGGTTGTGATTTAGCTCTGAAAGCACACATCCAACGGTCAGGATCTTGATCCGTGTAGAATCCATCCAACGGTTGTGATTTAGCTCTGAAAACACACATCCAACGGTCAGGATATTGATCCGTGTAAAATACATCCAACGGTTGTGATTTAGATCTGAAAACACACATCCAACGGTCAGGATTTTGATTCGTGTAGAATCCATCCAACGATTGTGGTTTAGATCTCTCCAACGGTTACATTCTTCACAACTATTATATAGTGTGATGTAATAATCCTATTTTCTCACAACACTCATTTTACATTCTCATTATCTAGAAAATGAATTCTCCGAATTACAATTATCTTCCACTAACTCATCTTCGTTGTTGGGCAAAGAAGATGAAACACAGAATGAGTGGTTGAATGTTGTTGAGAGTGTTAAAAATAAAAGAAAAGCAGTCATAGAAGTGATAACTCAAGAGCAAGAGTTGGTTGTTGCGTACGTGATTCAAAATGATGAAGAATCCACACACAGAGGTTCGATTCCAGGTCATGTAGTCATCCATCGTGATCGAAAAGTCGCCGATCGTAATCTATTCAATGATTACTTTGCTGAAATTCCAAGATATAATGAAGCAATGTTTCGAAGACGATTTCGAATGTCTCGAAACTTGTTCATTCGTATCGTAGATGAGGTAAAGAATCACGATTCTTATTTCGTTCAACGAGCAGATAGTGTGGGGCGGCTTGGTCTATCAACTCTGCAAAAAATAACAGCCGCATTACGAATGCTAGCATATGCTTTACCCGCGGATGCTACTGATGAATATATCAAAATTGGAGAATCTACTGCAATTGTGTTTATGCAACGGTTTTGTCGTGCTGTAGTGGAAGTTTTTGCAGAACGATACTTGAGATCACCTACTCTACATAGGTGAACAACGAGGATTTCCAGCGATGTTGGGAAGTTTTGACTGTATGCACTGGAAGTGGAAAAATTGCCCAACGGCTTGGGCAGACCAATATGCAGGTCATAGTGGTTCTCCGACAATCATTTTAGAAGCAGTAGCTGATTACGATATTTGGATATGACATGCATATTTTGGAATGCCCGGAACAAATAATGATATAAATGTTTTTGAGGCGTCTAGTTTATTCTCCAAACTTGCACAAGGTATTGCTCCTACTGCTTATTACAAAATTGGAGGAAAAAAATATGATATGAGATATTACTTAGCTGATGGTATTTATCCGAAATGGTCAACTATTGTGCAAAGCATTCATGATCCACGCGGACCAAAAAAGAAATATTTCGCAATGAAGCAAGAATCTTGTAGAAAAAACGTTGAGCGTGCATTTGGAGTTCTTCAATCACGATTTGCTATTGTGGCATCCCCAACACGTGGTTGGAAAAAATGTAATTTACATGACATAATGTCATCATGTATCATAATGCACAACATGATTATCGAAGATGAACGCGACCTCAGTGCACCCATTCAAGATGCGAGAAAAACACCTGCTCCAGAAGTAGAAATGATTGTCGATGAGAATATGAAGTTCCAAGAATTTCTCAGTCGATATAAAAAAATAAAAGACAAAGATACTCACTACGCACTGCGAAATGCTTTAATTGAGCATTTGTGGGATGAATATAGTAGTTCAAATGTTTGACAGTTGTACTCGAACGGTTTAAGCATTTATATTTGAAATTATATTTGTATTATGCTTATAATTTGTATGTGTTATGTTTGATGTTGTATTCGTTTTGTATTCGTGGTATGTTTGAAGTTGTATCCATTTTGTGGTCATTTTAGGTTTGAAATCGTACACATATTTATCAATTTTAATCATTTCATATATTAATTTGTATTATTTGTAATTAATTTATATAATAATAGTTAAATCATAAAATTAAAAATAATATTTATATGTATTAACAATAAAATAAATTTTAATTAATAAAACTATTAAATATATAATTTGTAAAAATATTTATTAACGTTAAAATATATATTTTTTAAAAAATATTAATTATATAATTTGTAAAAATATGTTGAATAAAATTAATTAATATATGTGAAATAAAAGGAATATTATGAGAATATTTTTTTTGGTGTAAGATTTGGTGTAAATGGGGTTGGAGATGAATGTTGTGTTTGGTGCAGAAATTGCACTATTTTAGTGCAAAACTTGCACCAAAATGGTGCGCAGGGTTGGAGATGGCCTAAGTATTTTGTGGAAGAAAATATCAAAAGTGTGTTTCATATAAGTAAAATCTCAAACATTACCTAAGTTATGGTTCAAACATTTGACATGGCACATGTTTAATTAAGAGCGACGTAATTTATGCATAATTCAGTTTAGAAATAACAAATTCTACATTTGTTTCATTAATTTGTAGGTAATATTTACGTAAGTATGATGGTTCAACTTTGTCGACACTGAGCTTTATTTCATTTTATTTATTATTACACATAACTAATTATTTAATCAGGCCACTAAAATAAAGTTATTATTGTATATAACTAACTATTTAATTAGGCCACTGGTGAGGTACATAAATCAATTCCATTGGATTTAGATTTTCAAATTCGACATCGAGTTATAATATGTTCGGGATGATGACCACCCGGCCGTTTGGAACAGATTTGGTTGAGTTGAAGATACGTAAAGTCGTCAAGTCGGTATTAAGTATTGGTTCAAACGATCTAACGTGAGCAATATATAGTTATGAACGACTAATTTATGGATAATTCATCAGTTTGAAAATAACAAATTTTATATTTGTTTCATTTATTTATGGTAATACTTACGTATGCACAACGGTTCATCAACTTGTCGTGTCATGTTTAATGAGACATAAAAACTTTATGATCGTACCCTCTTTATTTCATTTGTCGTTATTTATCGTATCTATAGCCTCTACTGATAATTTATCTGGAACTCTTGGTTTTTTGTGTGTTCCGTTATACATATATATATATATATACATATATATATATATGTATAATACTAAAGCATGTTATTATTTTACGATTGTGAGTTTAGAAATACATGCTTACGTAGAACAATAGCCATGAAAGCTAATATTTTATAGGACTCGCTTGTAAACTTGAACATGATGAAAACGCATGTCTAGCATGTTATTATTTTACGATTGTGAGTTTAGGAATACATGCTTACGTAGAACAATAGTCATGAAAGCTAATATTTTATAGCACTCGCTTGTAAACTTGAACATGATGAAAACACATATCTTCTTGTTTATAAAATAGTTTATTCCGGTCCAAATTAGTTATAAGAGATATAATTATACGAGTATTTTATACCGATCATTATATTATGACCTAAATATGATGAGTGTATTATACTCTCCATTTGTAAAGTAAACGTAATACAATTTTCTGTTTTGCCTAAGAGATAATATTTGTTTAAATATTGCATAGTTTGTTTGGCTGGAGAAGCTAAGCAATTTAAAACATTTTTTAAACAATTTTTAGTTTTTGGTTACAAACACTGTTTCTAAAAATCACTCCAATATTTGTTGTTTTTAAAAATTTTGTAGTATTTGGTTATAAACATGATTTTTTAAAGATTCAAATGTTAATTATAATTTAAAAATATGTTTCTTTAGGAGAAATACTAACACATTAAACCCAAATTTCATCAAGTACAACTTCTTGAAGCCAAGAAGGAAATTCATCAAATAACCAAGATATATTATAAGAACGATATAAAGCAAATTTGGCGAGTTTATGAGCAATCCGCTTACCTTTTGGCGCACCGCGCATATGCTTTATTCCAAGAATGCCCGGAGTTGACAAAAGATCTTGAATTTGTGCAATCATTGAAAACTCAGTCTAAGATAATTTATCGACGCAATCACCTCACTAACCGCCTCCAAAGAGTCTGAGAATATCCAAAAATTAATAATATCATTTTGAATACAGAAATTCAACCCAATTAAAATTGCTGAAAGTTCGCCCTGAGAACCGATCCAGGATTACGAATCTTATTAGCCAAAGCAACTATAACATGCCCACGATAATCCCACACAATTTCCCATATCGAAAAGTATCCCTTACGATCATCAAATCTTGCATCTACATCTGATCTAAATTGACCATTATGAGGTTTTATCCATTTATCCTTCACATCAGATTTTGCACTTCTGAAGTGTGTTGAAGATGCTAGAGACACATTCTTGAGTTCTGCAAGCATCGAAGATGCCCAATCTACACATATAGGCTTGGTATTTGGACTTACCCCATGTTTATTATGACACAATTTAGCCCACACATCCCAAGCTTGGATGCAAAACAGACACAGTTCATCCTCTAAAATCAATTTCGATAATCCATACAAAATTTCCAAGAAAGCACTTTCACCCATACGATTTGGCTCCGTTTGGTATCAAAAGGCAGGCCAAAAAAGCAATTTTTTTTTAAAAAAAGTGTTTTTTCAGCTAATAAGGCGTTTGAATGACCAAATAAGTGCTTAAAAAATCACTTTTTAAGTAAAAAAAAAGCTTTTCAAAAGCAAAAAATTATAGCTTAAAAAAACATTTATTTTAAAAAATCACTACAAAATCCAAACGAAATCAAAATTTTTTCCAAAATGGGTCTCCTTTTCAAATATGACGAAACTGCGAGCAAAAGAAAAACGAATGACACGTAGCAGCTAGCCAAAGATGATTTTCCCCCATAAACACATACCTAGGGGTGTTCATATTTCGGATAAAATCGAAAAAACCGAAAATTCAAACCGGAAAAATCAAAGACTGAATCGAACCGAAAATCGTATTTTGTAATTCGGATATAAATATTAAAACGAAGTTTATTTGGTTCGATTTTGGATTATATATTTCAAAACCGAACCGACCGAAAAACCGAAATTAAATTAAATTAATAATTTTATTTATATTATATGTTAGGAGATGATATTTAGTGAATGAATAATCATTTTGAATATTTTTTTGTTGATTGTTCTTTACTTAATTCATTGTTGTTGTTTATGTAATTTATTGTTGATTAATTGATTGTTCTTTATGTATTTTTTAGTTAATTATTGTTTATATAACTCAATTAGACTTTATTTTTAAAGTTTTTACTAAGAAATTATGTAAAAAAACATATTATATTTTATAATGTATTTTTATTATTAATTTTAATAATTGTATCAAAATCGGAATAACTGTATCAAAATTTGTTTTATTTTTTTGAAAATATTATAAGACTTTGGTTGGGTGTTTGTCTCTGTATTGTTTGTTATTTTTTTGTTTCTTCACTATATGACTATAACTTTAAGTTGTGATTTGGAGTATTTAAATTATATGTTGGATGAAATTTATGTTTTTTTATTGTGTTATGTATTATTAATGATCAAACCGAACCGTATAAACCGGTCCATTATAGTACAAAAATCGAACCGAACCGAAGTAGAACAGTTTGACTTTGGATTATATTTTTTATAAACCGAAAACCGAAAAATCAAACCGAAATTAGACAAATTAAAATCGAACCGACCAATGAACAACCCTACACATACCTGAAGTGGAAACATGGTGACACGCAAATTAAATTTCTGTAGGTATGTGATTAAAAACAGTTCTTCAGATGAAAATCAAATCTTCAATTTAAGAGAAAAATTTCAAATTTCATATAGATTTCCACCAAGATTTAAGTGTGTACGATGATCTATCTAGAGGGGCATCAAAGTTCCCCATCTCCATCTGATAACCCGACTTCGCAGCGTAGTTTCATTTTTCCTCCTACCTCCAAAACCTGGAATCACAACCGTCGTTACGATTAATCGGGATATTGAGTATCTCTTCAACTTCGAAAGTGGGAAACACTGATCGAAGTTTCTCAGCATTCCAATAACCATCAAAATTTATAAACTCCATTGCCTTGAGATCAATCACATCAGTGATCTTCACTTAACTTCTTTCGTGAGAGGCCTGGTACAAAATATCTAGAAGCTACAACAAAAAAACACTATAATTTTACGTTAACAAACACTCAAAATCACTTATACAAATCTAGAAACATTATAACCTTAAGTTTTCATACGATATGGACATGTTCATCAAGTTAATATAATTGATTTTATTTTTATATAAAATATATTATGTTTGTATATATTACCTCCATAAATATTTTTTTATAATAATTATCTATCAGATTCAGGTAGGAAGCATTTCAAAATACTATCTTAATCATGGCCTGTTTTTTTTACAAATATTTTTGGAGATTTTTTAAAATCATAAGTTTTATTTATATATGAGTATTTAGTAGTTTTGAATGGAATTCATAAAATTTCATTTATATTTTAATACAAGCATTTAGTTTTTGAAAATTTGCATTTTTTATATTTTCATTTCTACACACACATATATATATAGACACACACACATAAGTATTTTATGCACTTATACGAATTTTATCATTTGTTTTTCTTCGATTTCTATTAATTTCATATAATTTTTTTAGCAATCATATTATAACAAGATAAAAAAATTTGGATACAAAACATTCAAAATGTGACGACAACAACAACAATTATATTATAATTATAATAATATAAGTAAATACACCATTTGATAATGTAGTATTAATTAAAATCTAGATAATCGAAAGAAATAAATGATATATTGGGCATCTGGATTCTGGGAGGATAATAAAGTCATTTACAATCAGGATTTTTTCACTCGCTCGAAGTAATTTCTCTCCCCGCCTTTTCAGGTCCCCTCTCTCGCTCTTCTGTATACCCACTGCATTTCGAGCATTCATGTTACACACATTTGATTTGCGTTAATCTCATGCAATTATTTCTTCTATTGAATGAAATTCGACATAAATTCATGAATGAGACTGTTTTGATTGATCGAGCATAGGTTTTGCTTGAGTTTGCATGCTGAAAAGGATGCGGAACATAAGAGTTTGCGCTCTGTTCAGACCTCTGAATGGGAGAGAAAGGTCCGATCACGGTGATTCCGTCTGCATTACCGGTGTTGATTCTGAATCCTTCATAATCAAGGTAGAAGATCGCACCTATCACTCTGACTCGGTGTTCCTTTGTAAGTTGTATGAATGCGATTCTGCGCCTTTACGTAGTTTATTCAGGGTGTAATAAAAGCCATTTGGGTGTTTTTACGATTCATATATTGTTTGAGTGCACAATAATATGTATATTATAAGTTTATTCCAATCAGTGAATGTGTGTTTGGAAATGCTATGGTGGAACGGACTTATAATCACGTGTGTTAGTTGCTGTGGGTTACGTTGAGAGTGGGGGTCATGAAATACCTAAAATAATATTACACTTGCGTTTTAGTCCCAATCGGTCGACCAAATTTTCACTTTACTCTCAATTGTCACGAGCTTGATACACACTCGAGAGAGTCAAGCAACTTTTTCTTAATATCTCCTTGTGGAGTAATTAAAGATTCTTGACGTGGTGTGATGGTGGGACAGGGCAATTTGAGGTATACATCAAATTATAGTGTCATATAGGTTTGTGATGAGTTGGTCCGACACTTCTCTCTCTATTTCTCTCGCTTGATTGTGCACCTCATTATTTGTGTGTATGAAATGGACGATGAGAGATGTGAAATTGAGTCAAATATATATGAGTGGATGATCTTGAATGATGCTGACAATGTTGAGCGGAGCCTAGAAACTACAAACGGGTAAAGTCATAAAACATTAATAGTCCAAATTCCAACATAAATGTTCCAAAATTGATATGGATTAGTTCAAATACAGAAGCTGAAAGGGACTGCCTTTTTTCTGTAAATATTACAATTTAGATACCTATCCTAATTTCGTGATGAAATAATATCTTCCAAAACCCTCATAAGTTCTTACACTTTTCTTGAAACTTTGTGGATTTCGTAGATTTAAGGGGCGCATACACCCAGATAACTTTGGTAGTTGTCTGTCACATGGAGATTAGATTTGATTTCTTGTTCAATGTTCATGTAAAAAAATTATAAACAAGTTGGATCTTGATGTTGTCATGTTAATATCCTTTTTTTTAACAATTAGTATAAACAAGTGAACATGCTTCAAAATTTAAATATGCGTTTGAGTTTAAATTAATGTGAACTTATCTACTCTGAGGTTAAAAGCATTTCTATTGTTCCTTTGGAGGTTACAACTTAATTGGTGTCTCTGTATCTGATAATCATGAGTTCATCTGTATATGAATATAGCATATAATTGATTTAAAAGAGGACAGGGAAGCAAGAAATGGATAATTAGGGGATTAAGCTTGCTTGAATTTGTCCCATGGCAGGATGAGAAGCAAGAGGAATTGGAGTTTTGTTTTGATAGAGTGTTTTATCAAGGATCAGAGCAGGCTGACATATATGAATTCATTGCATTACCCGTTGTCAGGGGTGAAAATCTGTTCTGTTTTCCATCTTCTCTAATATTTTTGATTTCTTTATTTTTTATGCTTAGTCAAGATAATGGTTCAATCTAACTTCATGTTTTTAACTGTCAAAAAACTGTAGGTATTTTTGATGGAGTGAATGGTGCCATCATTACGTACGGACAGGTGAAATTCTTGGTTTGGTTCTGAAAATTACATCAATCAGTATATCAAATATTAGGCCATAAGCTCAAAGAGAGAGTTTTCAATGTTATGCATCAATTGCCATTGCTCACCCCATGAGAAGCTTACATTCACAGCGGCTCACTGGAACAGCTTTTACTTACTCACTAATATTTGGTGCATGCACTTTCATCCGGCCTGCAATGTGAACATGAACCACACTTCTGACGCTGACTTTATTGCAGTCCTTCCCAATATTGTCTTTTGCCCCTATGTAGCCTCCGATTGGGACTGCCAAGGTTATGCAATAAGTCCAAGAGGATAGCCAAACTAAAAAAAATAGGTTTTTACATTGTGACCGAAGAACCCTCGAGCTTATTAGCTAACGACATTTTGTTGTGGAACCAATGTTGGATATATGACACAAATCTGATTTTTATTGTTTGTGTCAATAGGTACATGAAAAAGGATACTGAACTATCAACCCTCTGTACTTGTCAATGTTCGGAATCCATCACATGTTTTGGTGCATAATGAGAAATACCAAACTGCACAATGTACCTACCATGTTCAACTATTAATCTTTGTTTGATGTCAATTCATTAAAAGTTGTTTGGTAACTTGTTCAGAATTCTTTGCTGCGCTGTTGCAGAGTATGATAGATACCCTGTAGAAATCTAGTCTTTACTTGAATGTAGCTCTTTCTTTAGCATATTTGTGTTATTTTTGCTCACCCATTGGATAAAGGCATAAAGCCTTTGAGGGAATTCTGTAGTGCATAGTTACAAGATGTAGCTTTATGCATATCTGTTGCTGTTAGTTCAAAATTCAGACGTTTTGCATAATCTGTTGTGATGGAATTTTGATGATTGTACATGAGTACCCTTAATCAGCAACCACAAAGTACGCAGAGAAGTTCTGATTCACAAGTTCTGGTTGATGTATAGTTACTGGGGAGTGGGGAAAAAATTGAGAGCATATTTGTTCTACTGTTTCTTTCCTGCCCTCTCTGTCTCTCCGTTCTTCCTTTGTTGAGGATCATAATACTCAATGAAAAAAGATTCCAGTTTTGTGTTAAACCTAAAATGAATAATAATTTGCGTTACTCGTCTTTGTCTTGTGAACACATTATTCCCTTTGTATCAATTGTCAAGACGGATAACATAACGTTTGAAGTTTTTTCTTCCTTTTTTACCTGTTACTAAGTTCTCAAAGTTATTATACCCAAGTATGAATCCTTTCACTTGCATCTTTAATCAGACAGGAGCAGGAAAGACTTACACCATGGAGGTAATGTAATTGCAATGAAATATGCACTCAATATTATTTGACAAAGATCTTATTCAGTCTATTTTGTTTCAGGGACCAAAATTAATAGATTGTGAGGAAAAAGAGAAAGGCTTGCTACCAAGAGTGGTGGATGGCATTTTTGACATAAATAAACATTCAAACGACACGGCCAAGTACACGATTAAACTGTCAATGGTATGAGATCCTTAAGAGGATAAACTCTCCTTAGCAGTTTATATATTATTAATTATTAGCTCTCAAAGGGACTCTCTTTTCGTGACGCTTTCAGGTAGAAATATACATGGAGAGAGTAAGGTTTGCATCACCTGAAAGTATCAGCGGTTGCCTGATCTTCCGTCTCGAAATTGGAAGTTGATATTATGTTGGAAAATTGGCACATATTCTGTGCTAATGAGTACTTTTCACTACTCAGGGACCTTTTTGATCTATCCAAGGACAATTTGCAGATTAAGGAGAGCAGGGAGCAAGGAATATTTGTGTCTGGAGTGACGGAGGTGAGGATCCTTCCACCCTGCTAACCCCGAATACTTCTGCTTGAGACATCATTCTGACATAGGGAAAGATACATATGTACACGTGTCACTATGACAGAGTGTTGTTAGCCTCTGCTGATGGAGAATCCATAAGAAAAACTGGTTCATTTGGTTTTGGCCTGGAATTGGAATTCGTCTTTGCTACTATTTTTCTTGCCTGTTATCAAATATTTTTGCACACCAACTCTTGATGACAGCTACTTTCCACTTGGAATGCATGAATAATAGGATAGTTATGGATGAAACTTTATGTCTCTGATCAAGTGGCTGAAGATGTATATATAGAAGTTTTCTGGTATTCAGATAGGTTATATCACATTTGCACGAAGAAAATGAAACTGTAGCAGATTGAGTGACAGAATGCTATTGCATGGGCACATGGCACCTGGATGAGTCATAGGACAGATTATATTCCCGTGTCCTTCAGTATTCCATATGCAGTTACTATTTTAGATTTCATGACTTTCTATACCTAATTTTCTTATTCCTGCAATGGCCCCCTTTTAAAATTAACTCTCATCATGCATTCTAGCTTTTACAAGCTTTGATTTTGTTTTTCCAGATCCTTGTATCAGATTCTGCAGAGGCATTACATTGCCTTTCGGTAAGATATAGGTTCCTTATGTTCCTTGCTGTTCATTGTTGTGTTCTGTAACTTAACTCGTTCTTCATTTTGCAGAGTGGAATAGCAAACAGAGCCGTTGGAGACACCCGTATTCTTTTTTTTTTAATCTTTTTTTTTTCCAACTTGTATAGATTACTTCCTCCCAAATTGCCCAAGGAGCAGGCTAGCACCTTTCCATCGAATATTTGAGTTCATCGCTGTCTGTTTTGGAAGCATGTAAAATTTAACCTGTACAGAAATGAATGTGGTCAGCAGTAGAAGTCACTGCATATACATATTTTCAATCCAGCTGAAACTAAGGAAGGAGAAAAGGTATACTCAACTTCAAAATTTTCAAATAATTGGAATCAACTCTTTATGTGCGTAGAAACTGCGTCAGGTTTGGAAAGTTAATCCTCGTAGACTTAGCCGGATCTGAGAAAGCAGAGAAGACTGGAGCTGGAGGCAGAGTTCTCGAAGAAGCAAAAACTATCAACAAATCACTGTCCGCACTTGGAAACGTGATAAATGCTTTAACTTGTGCTTCAACAGTGAGGGGGAATCATATCCCCTATCGTGACTCTAAGCTTACACGGATTTTGCAGGATGCTATTGTTAGTCTGTTTGCATAAACTCCATCTGATTGTCACCGTTTTAACTCTTCATAAATATGAAATTACCTTGCACTTCACAGGGAGGAGACTCCCATACTACATTGCTCTGCTGCTGCTCACCAAGCCCATCAAATGCGCCAGAGACCTTGTCCACTCTTCGATTTGGTTCAAGGTATGCAAATTTACTTTTGGTTGGCTATGATGATCAACAAGTCTGGATCTCCTATGATCTCGAGTTCTATATATTTAGATGGGATGGAACAGGAATAGGACATATAGATTCAAACTTTTTTGTATGCTTATTTTTTTGCCGAGACTGTGCTGGTAGAGTTGATTTTTTCGATCTCCGAATAGAGCAAGACATATAAAGGCATCAACACTAGTAAATTTCAAAGGAGATGAAGACACCAAAAGTCCTGAATCAGTCTCAATGATCAAAGATGAGTCATGTGAGAGGATTTTGGAAAAGGTTACCCTCATTCTCCACAAATTTTGACCAGTAAATGGTTTGCGTGTCTTTCTGTATCTAATCAGTTTTGTGTCCCAAATATAGATGAGACTGAGAATGAAGATCGAAGATGTCCAACTGCTAGAGCAGCTATTCATTTTGGAAGGAATTTTCTTCGACCCCAACTCGACTGAAGAAACGGAAGCAGCTTATGAAGATGTTATATCAACCACTATTTCATCTCTACAAGATGCTGTCAAAGTACTTACTATCAAAGTAGAAGAGGTAACAACAAGCATTCGCTGCAAGAGATGGTGTGAACCAAAAATACGAGTGCATTTACTTGCATACCAGGATTCACTTTATTTTTCTTTAAATTGTCCATATATGTACCCTTTTTTAATCGGCTTGGGATAAACTCTATTGACATTGTCACAGCTCAAGAATGGCAAGGAGGCTTTGGAGAAGGAGAACAAGGCTCTCAAAAACCAGATCATAGCTGCTCAATCATCACCATTTCTGTCCCGGATTTGCATGATCTTCCTCAGAAAGCAGTGAATTTTGTGTTTTCCTAGGATTTGAGCATCTGTAGTCGCAATACTTACGAAGCTACCAGGACATATTCGTCAAATTCACATTGAATTTATGATTGTAGATGTCAAACTTATTAGAAATTATTCCCAAATCATTACATGGATAATTTTTTATTGAACAGTGTTCCAGGTGCAACCACACTCACACTCGTACGACTAATCTTACATGGACTAATCTTACATATAAAAATTTCAGACAAATTTATTAATCAAATCTCATGATATATTGAATATAAAATCTCATGATATAATATCAAAATTTTATGATATAATAGCAAAATTCACGATATAATTATTGTATATATCATTGTACGATATATTAATTGTAACTTTAATATTATTATTTTTAATTTAGACTCAAGTTCTAGACTCGAATAAAACCCAAGAGGTATTATACGTTCAGAATGCGATGCCTAATTTGCTACTACATATAAATCGTTGATAATTTATCTTATTTTAATAACTAAGTTCCCTTGGTTCATCAATTCTTGAGACACTGTTTGATCATACATATACATGCATACTTTTTACTTTTACAACCAAAAGCAAAACATAATGTGAATAATGAATATGCTCCGACAGTTTGACTAGTAGTTGGTAAGATCAAAAAAAATATAGCGGGTAAGAGAAAGGGATGATGATTCCAGCGCTCACGAATTTTTTAAATAAAATATTATTATAAAAATAATACTAATTAATCACAAGTGGCAAACTTGCATATCTAGTAGAATCCGAGGGATTGGTCCTAGGATTCTCAATTTCTCATAATCCTTTTTTTTTTTTTTTAAATGTGACCCATCATTTTAAAAAAAAGAATCTTTCAATTATTTTTTAAAAAACTATCATCTACTTGTTTTCCGGAAAAAAATTATTATTATGGTATAATCTTAGTGATAATGCACGCTAATTATTAATTTTTCTCTTCATAATGGTATAAACGCTACTTATTAATTTTTATCCTAATAATAATAATAAAAATGGTTTTAAAATACACTAATACTAATATATTTATTGAAATTAAATTAATAATAATGGCATATGATGAATTATATCCAAAATTGGTATTTAGCCCACTAATGGGCCCATGTAATCTTAGGCCCACAAAACATCTATAAATAGGGCAATTCTAAGGGGAGGATCTCATTTTCGCACATTACCTTTCTTTCCGCACATCACCTTTTTTTTCATTTGCTCTGTTTTATTCGGGGTAGTACTGATTTGAGCATTGGAAAGCTTTCGTCCGCTGGCGATTCGTGACATAGGTGATGATCAATTACTTCATGTTGAGAGTTTGCAAGAACGATAACTGCATACCTCTTCGAATTTCTCTAATTCTGGTAATTATTTTGTTTAGTCGCACAATATATCATTATAATCTATTCTATTTTATAATAGTTGAGAGACACATATTAACTATTAACACGAGGACACCAACTTTTATCCTCTCATCTCATTTCTATCCACTATCTCATTAAACCTTCCACTCAATCTACCCACAAAAAAAAATTACATATAAAAATAACTTTTACTTTTATTTTACACGCTTATGCGTGTGCTTGTTTTACTAATAGTAATAATAATACAATTCAACATAGAAAAGATATATTTTTTATTATTTCGCAAAATAAAATCGACAATTTGATTTTGAAATAAAGGGAAATTTTAACAAGAAACACTCATGTTTTGCCGCGTATATTTTATTTTATTTTATTTATTGGGTAAATTATTAAAAGCCCAATACTCATTACTCTCCACGTGTATTCCTGTAAATTGATCCAAGAGAGAGGGCATATATTGGTAATTACTGATTCGTATTTAAACGGCGACCTAAACCCTAAATTCTCTCTCAATCTTACCCCCACCGTATCCAATCTCCCATTGATTTTT